>NW_010294811.1:0-15943 GCF_000700745.2 Antrostomus carolinensis
GGGCGCTCGCTTGGGCGTGGGGAGGGGCTGGTTTCTGCCGCAGGCGCTGGGAGAGAGGATTTCGAGTAGCGTTTGACACCCTTTGGCGTTACGCAGTGTCATTTCAGTATAAACTATTATGTGGGGTCTAAAACAGAAGAATAATATTTTCTTTCAAAAACTCAGCATGAAAAACAGGATTTAATATTCTGGGGGAAAAAAAATACACTTAAAACCAGAGAAAAGCACTTTTGCAGTGCAGCATTCTCACTGCCTCACTTAAGTAACTTCCATAGGTACATGAGGAGCTCTTGGAGAAAATAAGGTCATAACAGAAAAGCTAAATGGATTTTTTTGTGTATGTTCACTGTTGGAGAATCTTTCTTTACAGGGGAGCATCAAAGGTTGTCTCTCAAAGTTAAGGTTTCAGAACAAAGTTGATACAAAGAACCACAACTGTTTCTCAGGATTCAGTGAAGAATTCTAGCCTAATACTGAACTAGAACAGCAACATACAATTTTTCATGTCAGCCTTGGTATCAGAAGAATGTAATATAAACTTCTTTAAGGTTTTCATTGGGTTCCAGAGATAGCACTTACCAGAAAAGCCTGACATAATGTGAAAATCTGTAGAAGAAAATCTGACTTATGTACCAGCTAAAACAATAGTGAAAAATAAAAATAGTAGGCATGTAAGCAAAACAATATACTATGGTAGAGGCATTCAAAACCCACCTGGACGCCTTCCTGTGTGATCTCGTTTAGGTTCCTGCTCCGGCAGGGGGATTGGACTAGATGATCTTTCGAGGTCCCTTCCAATCCCTAATATTCTGTGATTCTGTGATAGGTACATATAAAACCAACCCGTGAGCAAGGGAATTCGCGGTACGTCGCTGCCCAGCACCAGTCTTTACGACAGAATTACGGTTCAACTTCTGGGGTTCGCATTTTGGCTGGACTTGGCGCGGCCCGCCCGTTTCCCTCCGCCGCGCTATATGGCCCCGGCAGGGAGGCAGAGCGCCCGGCGGCGCGAGGGCTGGCGCGGAGGAAGCTCCTCGCGGCGGCCGTTGGAGCGCTCGGTCGGCTCCCGAGCGGGGGCTAACGGCCGGCCGGCGGCTGTGCCGTTGGGGGCTGCTCCCCTCTCCCCGCGTTGTGAGGCGCTCCAGCCAGGTCGGTGAGGCTCTTTGCCTGCATCTCTCTGGCAAAGCCGCAGCGCCCGTTTAGGCACCTCAGCTTTTCAAAAGAGAGACAGAAGTAAGTATCGCTCGTGCTCTGTGCCTGGGAATCCTCCACTCCTTCCTCCTCCTTCCCTCCCTTACCCCATCCTCCTCCCTTCTCAGATACAGAATTATAGAATTGTTTGGTTGGAAAAGACCTTCGAGTCCAACCATACCTGTCCACTAGAAAACCATATGTCTAAGGTCTTTTAAACACCTCCGGGGATGGTGACTCAACCATTTTCCTAGGCAGCCCGTTCCATTGTCTGATGACCCTTTCAGTGAAGAAATTTTTCCTGACATCCAATCTGAACCTCCCTTGGCACAACTTGAGGCCATTTCCTCTTGTTCTATCACTTGTTACCTGGGAGAGAAGACACACACCTGCCTCACTATTACCTCCATTCAGGTAGCTGTAGACATTGATAAGGTCTCCCCTCAGCCTCCTTTTCTCCAGGCTAAATAACCCCAGTTCCCTCAGCTGCTCCTCATAAGACTTGTTTTCCAGCCCCTTCACCAGCTTCTTTGCCCTTCTCATCTGTGCTTCATTTCCCTTCTATCATCACTTTTCTTGCGCGAACAGCTCCTGTGGATGAAGTTTAGGAAAGGAAGCTTTAATAGAAAAGCACATCAGCCATTACAGGTAGGACAGGTAGGCAGCTGGAGGTTGTGCTCTTTTATGAAAAGTGTGGAAATCTCAGCTAAACCACCAGACATCCTGAGTACAGATATTTGGAGAGACAGGGAGGATGCCAGTATACAGTAGAGTCTTTGTGTTTAAAGAAAGGTGTGAGAACCCCACTCTCATCTTGAGCTTCGGGGAAAGTTACAAACTTCACTGTGTAACTCCAAGAGGACCAGTTGAAAGGGAAGGAAATTAACATCCATTCAGAAATTGCTTTTTGTTAGTGTTTTTACTTCAAGAAAGAGACAAACATTTTATGTAACAAGTGATTGCATGCCAGAGTCCATAGAACAGTGGCCACTTTGCTAATTGTGGGCAAAAGTAAGGAGCTTTTCATGTTAGCCTTGCTTCTAATTTTGTATTTCCTGAATCAGGCAATAGTGTCTAAGTATATAGCATGGTTACACGTGGTTGGCTGCCCAAGGGCTTTGCAAGAACTCCTGGGTAATTCTTGGTAGTTATTTTAATTCTTATACTGGTAGTACTCTGACTAGAATAACCTTTTCCATGTTTTTGTTTTTCTCTGCTATCCTGGGCATGACCTTAATGGCATATTTTAACATTTGTTTTATAAAATATTTCTCTATTGTAACATCCATGTGAAACAGAAGAAGCTATTTTTAGAGGAAAAATTAAACACAAGGTAAGTACTTTAGGTGTAGCTCTACTGATGATTACAGTGCCTTAAAACTAGTTGCTCAGTCCATGTGTAAATTAAGCACACTGAACAAAACATTTAATTTTATATATATATTTATGAGTGTTAAGATCCACCAAATGAGATTGTTGGGAGCCAGCACATGTAGGTGGGTGAGTATGCCCCATAATATGAAAACATGGAGAGAGGGGATTTAGATGCTTCTTTGTAGCCCTGAATTATGGGCTTGGAATTTACAAACCAAACCTTTCCTGTGTTTATATGCTAGTGGAGTAGAAAGGGAAAGAAAATGGAAGGAGCCACCTTTGCATAACAGCCTACTGCTTAGCAGTCAGCTATGAAAATACTTTGTTTTGGGCCATTTTAGAAATCCTCGTCTGGGACAATTAACCTGCCAGCAGGAGATGAACTGAGAATTTCCTTTCTCATGTAGAAGAATGAGATTTGTTTCCTATGAACTGCAGTGTTACAGGGTTTAGGCATAGAATTAAGAGAAAGTCTGACTCTGTTTCATTGTCAGACTGACATCTGAAGATGCCTGATGCTAAATTAATTTTTATCCACTGAAATAAAATACTACCCAACACCCT
Source organism: Antrostomus carolinensis (assembly GCF_000700745.2). Lineage (NCBI taxonomy): Eukaryota > Metazoa > Chordata > Aves > Caprimulgiformes > Caprimulgidae > Antrostomus > Antrostomus carolinensis. The sequence goes on from NW_010294811.1 coordinate 3,130, forward strand.
CCATCTTGCATTACTTCTGCAAACATTTGCCCGTGTTAAGAATATTATGCATGACAGGGCACGTGTATAAAAATCATGTGTTGAGTGCTTATGTGAGCAGTGCTTTACGACCTGGTATGGAAGTGTATGCAAGTCTTTTTGCAAGCCCAGTTGCTGCATATCTGTGTAAAACTAAAGTTTAAACAAATCCTGTATATTATAAGCCATTTCTATTTCTCAGTAATGGGATATTCAGTGAAAGTATTAATATTTTTTAAAAATTCTATAGAAAAATGTTCACTCCACAAATGTATGGTAAATGATTTTAAAAATCTTTCTGCAATCATGATCAGCTTGACATTTGTAACCTAATACAAAATGTATATAAATATCTGTTATCTGAAGAACTTCAAGAGAACTTGATGAGACTGTTAAATATATATATATGGGAAGTCAGTTTTGAGATGGTCTCATTTTTCAGGTCTTTATTCCCTACCTTGCTCTTCCTTCTGGTCTTATTGAAAAGGTAGACTTGAAAAATCTGGATTGTTACAAATGCAAATGTTTTTTTCAAACTTCAGATTTCAGAATGGAGGAGGTACGAAAAAGTACTAAGGAAAGTTCAAACAGTGGAGAAGATGCTGGACCCGGTCTTGCTGCCAGACATGGTGCTGGGTCTAATCTGACTGCAGAGAGTTCCATGCCTGCTCATGTTACACCAGAAGATGCTGTAGCCAAAAGTATTCTCTATGGTAGACAAATACCAAGCTTTTCCTCTTCCCAAGAGTCTACTTCTGTTACAAGCCGAAGGTTATCTAGGTTTTGCCGGAACGCTAGTGGAGTTCTGTCCTTGCAAGAAATTTTCAAAGAAAAACAGGTTCAGTATTCAACCTTAGATCTTGAAATAGATTTCTGGTTCTTTTCTTAGATACTTAAATTAGATTTATAAGAATTATTTATTTTTTCTTTTTCTTTCCTTTTTTTTCCTTTCATTTTTGTTTATACTGAGTTCTTTTATTAAATCCTTCCTGGTAGAAAGTCAGTGAACCTTTGTTTTTAATGTTTGCAGTATTTTAACATTTTACTTTAAAGCAATAGAGGAAGGAAGCAGGAGATATTAACTGAATAATTTACACTGAAGCAAAACCGTACCCAGCTTAGTTCCTGCAAATGTTTACCCACTCCAGCTGCTTTAGTTTTAAATTGATTTATGACCTTTCTGTTTTAATATAATAAATAAAATATTGATTGTGAAAAATAAAACCAATTAATATGGCACATAAGTATCTCAAAATCTTGCTGTAGTATATTTAACGTTTGCTTTTTCTTAATGTATCGTTGGAGTTGACTTTACATTTTGTAATAATTCTTAATAATTTGTTCTGTTAGCCTCTGAAAATTTAGGTATTTTTAAAGAGTAGGGCAGTTATGTAATCTTCTAATATAAGACAGTAGATTTCAGCATAAGTTGCAAGTTACGTAGCAGGTCATTTGTGCCATCACTTTGTGTATTTTCAGTCTGAAAGACATTTAATGTTTTAGGCTCGATTCAAAGAAGCAAGAGAATATCGAAGAACAAAAGTTGATGCTTTATATAAATACATATTTGAAGTTCTCAGTATCAGGCTAGATTTAGACTTAACAACTGTGGAAGAAATGATTTTGGATGCCCCTTCGGTGAGTGTTCTGTATGTTTGTTGATTTCAATGTTTAATCAAAATATGTAGAAGATTGCCCCTTTGATATGAAGTGTTATCCATCACTTAGATTTTTTCTGCTGAAAATGTGATTAATAAGGCACACAACTCATCTAAAATGATACCTAAATCATTCAGCTTAGTTTCCTGGCAGATTTGCAAATATTCCCAAGGTTTTTGATTGTGAGTTTTTCATCTTTCTTACTTCAAGGAAAATATAATTACTGCTGTTATTTTGACCCAAGGGATTCTTGTCACATCCACCAGTTCCAGCAAGTTTCATCCATCTCAGCCTGTCATTATTATATTCTGAAGATAGTAGTATTTATTTGTTGAGCTAGTTCACACTGAAATGCTGTCCTGGTTTTTGCTAGGATAGAATTAATTTTCTTAGTAGTTAGAATAGCTGTGCTTTAATTTCAGTGTAAGAACTTGTTATATGAGGAATGTTAATAAAGTACTAATGGTATTAGTTGCTGCTGGAGCTCAAGGCCACCGTGTTTGGCTGGTTCACAGCTGCATTAGGACTGGGAGCGGGAAGCGTAGTAAATAACAAAACTCAAAATTGGCATTTGGATGTGCCAATGAGATATTCCATAGCGCATCACGTCACGTCAGTGTATTAACCAGGGCTGACCGGAAGACGGGGGTGTTCTCTTAGGGATTGCTTGGGTTTGCGATTCTGAGGTTTGGGTTTTGAGACTGTTTTGGCTCTGGGATCGCTGGCTGGCAAAGGCTGGGCATTGGTTGGCGGGTGGTGAGCAATTGCACTTTGCATCACTCATTTGTATATCATTATCATTTTGTTTTAATTAGTCAATAGTTTTTATCTCAACTCATGAGTTTCCTTACCCTTTTATTCCCAATTCTCTCCCCTACTCCCTGGGCAAGGGCAGGAGGAGGGTGAGAGAGCAGTCTGTGCTTGGCTGCAAGCGAAAAGCGTGAATCCACCCAAACCACCACAAATGCCACGGATTCTACAAAAATAAGTGTCACTTCATAGGAACATTTTGAAAATTAAGAGTGTTATTTAGTAATAAGAGGGAACATTAATCCTGTACTATTTAATTCATGTAATTACATTTTGAAAGACCCATTAAATAATTTCCAGATTTGAGTGCTTTGTTTATTTTTTAATACTTAAAAGATGGGATAAAGTGTGAGTTTGCAGAGTGAGTAGATCCCAAACCCGTGGAACTTCTGAAAGCTCAGTCATTCTTTGTGTGTCTTTAGTGTTGTGTCCTTCATAGTGCCTCAAAGTGCTTGAACAAACAGGAGCAACCAGCTAAACTGTTCTTTTAGTAGAACAGCAAAACTCAGTATGACCGTATGCGAAAATATATGGCACTTGCCTTCTCTAATTGATTGCATGATGCTATTTTTATCTATTTTGAATTAGCATTCAAAACTCAGACAGGTATTGTCTCCTTTGAGCAAACAAATCAATTGTTAGAATTTCAGGTGTTCAATTACAAACCAAATCTAGTCCCTATCCAAATTTGTTGTTTATTGTTTGTTTACAGATGTTTATATATCATAAAAAGTACTTAAACAGTCCTGTTTTTTCTTACACTTACACAACACAGAGGTGCTTTAAGTGTTGTCAATCAACTAACATTTCCCTTTTTTTTTTTTTTACAGTTGCTAAATGGTATATAGTTTTAGATCATCCTGACTTTATGTAAAATGGCTGTTCCGCACTGAGTTTGATTAATTCAGACACTTGAGAATCTTTAGGTTCTCAGGGCTTTTTTTTTTTTTTTTTTAGTCTCCTTCCCCCTTTCAGGACCATCTGAAAACCTTTTATGATTGGAAATTTTCCAGCTTTAGTTTATTCATAAACAATTAAGGCTGCTGGGGCTATGTCAACATTGTCCTTTAACAAACTGTCGATTAGTAAATTCCCATGTACATATCATGTCTTTGAGATCCATGAGTTAAGTTTTACCCTTTAAAACATTAGCCTGTAAATGTGTTCAGGCAGTGAGTGTTTGTACCACATGGACTTGAACCAGAAGCTATTTGCAGAAGCAGTAGCCATGGGGACAGCTCACATCTTACCTCCTCTGTAAAATCATACAAGCCCAAAAGTTACTGTTTGCCTTTGTCTTCATCTCATTTTGGAGTGATTTTTTGCAGTAGTGAATCTTTTTCTGATTTTTGTCATTGCACTTTCAGTACTTAACTAATTTTTCTTTTCTTTCACAATTTTTGGGGAAATTTTTCTGTATTTTTCTGTTTTTACTCTGTTGTTCACTAGTGCCTATTAACCAAAGTAAAAGTGCAGCATGCATTTCTAGACCTGGCTTGCTTTTACTTATTTTGGTTTTGCACGATGTTGTCTTCTCAAAAGAGTGGGTTTAAATTCTGTCCACCTGGGTGTCACTTATATTCCTATTACTGTTCTGATTCAGTTTGATTTTGTTTATTTGGGGGAAAAAAATCATGCTTATAAGAAATATACCACATCTAGAGGTGTACGCTTTGTACTTGAGCAGGTGATGCATCTCCAGACATACTTGCTAGGTAAATTTCTGACTTCTTTGGATGGAGAGGAAACAGGAGGCCTCAGTACCAAGGTTGAGCTCTTCAGTTGTGCAGTTCAAATGCCCAGTCTCATCTTGTTGGGTTAGTCATCCTTGCAGATAAGACAGAGATTGTGAAAGAAGGTGGATTTTGACCAGATTAGTACGTTTTTATCTCCTCCAAACCTTCTTTCAGTGGTTTCCAGAGCTCTGTTCACTTCCTGCTAAATCACATGTCCTGGTTTTACCAGGACACACAAATTGCTTAGGTCAGTTTGAAAATTCAGATTTTGGAAACCTTGGGTATAATTTCAGGCAAGTTCTTCAGAATGATAAACTATACACAAACAACATTTGTTTCAAAGCTTTGCATCCTTACTATCCAAAACACCTTGTATAACATGACAAATTCAAAATGGTGGTCTAGAGACCCGTAGTGTTTTAGGGTGGTCAGTTTATGGACAGGTACAGCAAGCTAATTTTGGGGCAGCAAGGTCTCCTTCAGATGTGATCTCATTGTCCTTCTAGAGGTTGGCAAGATTTTTGTCATAATGAAAAAATTTTGGAGCCATTGTGGCCAATTCAGGTCTTCAGAATAAAATCCTCATGTGTCACGCTACTCCTGTTTTACGAATTAATCTTTTACATTTAGGGGTAGAGTAGCAAGAGCAGGGTATGTCAATTCATGCAAGTCTGCTGTGCATGTTTTGAAGTCTTTTATGACCATTTACTTCCAGTTGATACTTTAGACTTATAGTTCTCTGTGAATGACACAATATTTCCCAGTGTCTCTGCATTACTGGATAAGACCATAAACACTTGATATACAGTTAAAAGGAGCTCGGCCACCTGTGTGTGCAGATTTGGTACTTGAAGGCAGTATTTGAAATACCTATTATGTTGTTTTGTAACTCCTCATGATATTTGAGGATAAATATTACATACCAACAAAACTTTAAATAGTGGCATGGTCAAATTAATTTTGCATGTCTTAAAGGCACATAAAAATTCAATATTTTGAATAACAGGTATTCATTTTTTGATTTAACAGTTGGAAGAATTTGATTCTTTTTTTGCCAAGGGAGGAAGTAAAACATTGAAAATTTTGTATCAAGAAGGAGAAGCACCAGGAATAGGTAAATTTTTAACAATGTTAGTACAGGCAGACATAATAGTGCCTTCTATTGTTAATTTGGTTTAATGTTTCCCAGAATAAAATCTGGTTTTACTTGTTCATAATTTTGCAGTCTTTTGCTATAAGGACTGAAAATTTGTATTTTAAATATTTGCTTCAATTCAAATTGTTTAGAAAAATTTGCATTTTGGCCATTCTTGGAAGGAAGGCTATAAAAATATAAGTTCTTCTTATCTTTTGCAACTTTTTCTTACAGGAGTTTTGCTCCCAGTTCAGTAGAAGGTACTTTCATAAAACCTATCTGAATTTGCATTTATTATAACTATTTGAAATTTTTTCATTTTCACATGCTCAGTAGAGAATTAGATTTTAATGTCTAAAGTCTCTAAAGATTCTCTAGGCGCTGAACATGCTGTTCCCTTACCTATTAATATGAAATGATCAAATTGCATAGGATTATATCCACAGAGGACCTGAGGGTATCTCATATTCTCTATTTTCACACTTCAGCATAACATCTTGTGTGGTAGGGTGAATGCAATAAACAGGGCACCTTAGTCAACAGCAAAAGAACCCAGAATGATGGGCCTGAGCAAATTCCCCTTTCAGTGCAGTCCAATGTGCCAAAATTGCTTTGTAAGACATACGTTATGTGTTTGGTGTAGACTTTTAGTTGTGTGGTTAATTACAGCCATGGATTATGCTGGTTTTGCTTCTCATACACACAAAAGAAGAAAATAAATTATTTCTATGTTGAATTTTACTTCACTATGTTAATTTTAAATATTTTTTAAAATAGTGACAACTTTTAAATATTTTTTAAAAATAGTGACAACTATGAATTTCTTTTCAGAATGTGGTCGGACAATTCCCGGAGTTGTAAAAGGAAGTAGAATGATGCGATTTTATGTGGACAATACACCAGATAAATTTGTAGGACTATGCTTATTTTTCATTCGTTTTAAGAATGACAGCCCTATAAATGTAAAAACTATACATGAGGTATTCTCTCTTATATTTTAAAAACTAAAAACTTTAAAAGTAGCTATTTTCGTTGCATTATTTGTTTCACTATTGTCATATAACTAAAGTTACTGGTAAAAACGTTTTTTGAATGTTAAGCTATATCATGCTTTTTGCTCTCCTTTTTGGATAGACAATGAGTAGCTGTATTACTTCAGCAAATACTCAGGATGTCTTGTGAATTCAGTGTCTTAACAGGACTCTTGTTAAAGAAATCAGCATTTATATTAATTTCTCATTCTCCTTGCTGTTTCTGAAGAGGTTAAAGCCATTTAATACATTTTAGGAAATCTCTAAACTAGAACTCACTGAGAAGACTTTATTGCAAATACCAGGAGAGGGAAAGTTTACTTGTACCTTTCACTTTTATGTATCTTTGAATATGTGAAATACACGTTTATCCCATGTAAACTATGTCGCATGAGTTTTTCTGCTTTACAGCTATGTAAGACAAATTATTAGATAAGTGTGGACTTCATTCTCGTTTATAGCGTACACATTTTAATACTTGGGCAGTGTTCAAGGGACAGTAAATTGATAAGAATCAGTCCTATGTATGTGTCTTATAATTAATATGATTTCAAATTCTTCAGACAGAATATCCATTATTAATTTATATACTTTATATATTAAAAACATTTTATTTGTTTTGAAAGCTGAGAAGGTGAAGGGGGAAAAGCACTATTAGAAGTAAGATACATGATCTGTCTTTATCAAGAGTTTCAATATTGGTCATAAATATTATATTTGCATCAAATTCCTTACTGAAGTGAAGAGAAAAAGAAATTTGTGTTCTTGGAAGTTTGTTATATGAACTATGTTAATATTTACTGATTCGAAGGACATTTAAAATATTGCAATATTAAAAATAGTAAGAACTTGTAAAGTTTAGTTTTGGAGAGTAGACAAAAACTTAATCTGATCCAAATTAATATACATTCAGTCAGATAATTCCCTCTAATATAATTTCAGATACAGACATTCAGAGCATTTTTACTATTTGTATTTCATTACTTAGCACCTAATTGTAGATGGGGACATTTAGAATATTTTTAATTGCTATATACTGTTTAAAAAATTTCCAAACTTTCTGTATGATAGGGAAATAACAGAAATTACAAAAATATAACCTGTCAGCCTTTTAAAATTGTATAAAATCATGATTGACTTCCCTTTTTTATTGAAAACAGTATCTTATGGTGACATTGTAGGTATCAGTATTTTGTAACGATTTTGTCTCCTTAAATTAAAGTTTTCATTGGCAAATTAGAGTGCCTTTATAAAAAAATAGACGGATTTTATAATACTGTTTCCAGTCTTAGTTACTGCATTACTAACAATGGTTCTGTCACAATGCAGGATATATTCTTTGGTGTTTTGGATGCAACTGAAGGACTCCTACATGGTGTTAAGAATATAATAGAAAAGATTTTTCTCCCTGCTATCCTCACAACAAATAATTGGGGTGCTTTAAGTCAGGCCAAACAAGATACAAAAGACAAACAGAATTTTGTGGAAACACTGAACAGATACCTTTCATTTTTAGAAGGTAAGCATTGCATTGAAGAAGCAATCAAATAGAGGAATTCTACTTAAGAATTTCCTTTTAAAGGCTGTACCACATAGGTAAGGAACTTCTCCCATTCTGCAAGGAAAAATAAAATGATCAATTACTTGCATAATAAATGCATAGGTAGGTATTTACTTAAGAAAATTCTCTAGTGGTATATTACTTTTAAGGAGGAACACTGGATTTAAAATAAGAATTTTTCTGGTTTATGTGAGTGCAGTAAAATGGCTATTGTATTGAAACAACACTGATTGCAGACATATATCCCCAAATTTAAATTGCTTGCACTGGTAGAAATTAATTTTAGAGCCTTAATTGGTTCTGTATTGTAATTGTGTTTTGTTTTGTTTTGTTTTTTTCTCCCAGGGGCTATAATAAGCATTAAAGGAACTATTGAGTTGCAAAAAATTGATTACATTAATTTTTCTAAACTCCAGACCTTTGAGAAAGTGACTGCAGCAGCTGAGAATCCTGAGATGGTTCACCAGCTAGAGGAAGTACTTATGATATGGTATAGACAAATTGAACAGGTAAGCTGTTGTTTTAAACACATCAATCCAGCATGAATATGGATACATATTTATAAATTATATATGAGACTTGCCTGAAGTTAGTTGAAGGCTTCAGCTGCATCTCCACCTGAGTAAGGCAAGTTCTTCACTTCTATGCACAAGTGAATTAAGTAGTTAGTCCTTATCCCTGGGAAATTTACAGTCTAGCAAGAATAAGAGTTTCTGAACAGTTAATACACAAACAGTAAGAAGGAGAGGACAGAAGGATGCAGGACTAATAACACTGATGAGGACCACATGTATATATATATATACAGTTGGTTATACTCCATACATTACCTGTTAAGTTTCTGCTGCCAATTGTAGTATGAGATACTACTCTTGGAAAGATCTTTGACTAGACCTGTTAGGGCATATTTTATCCTGTGTAAATCTTGCATGGTAAGGTCTCAGTTATCCAAGAAATTAGTGTCTGAGACTTCCATGATAAAGCACAGAACCATCTGTCACAATACAGAATCTGTGTAGGCTGAGACATACTCTACTTATAAGGACATACTATGTTTAGTGTGTTTAGCTCACAAGAATAAAAACGTAAAAGACATGTAAAATAAGAGCTGACTGCACATTTATCAACGTACAAATGAGTACATTTATGACTTTATATCTGATATTTAATGTTTTTTGAAAAATAGTTCTTCAGATTTTTTTACAAGTGAAGTTACATTTGGTGCATTTCAATCCATAGATTCTGATTTTAAAAAAATGGACATCTGCTGAGGTTCACCCAGTCTATGACAGCAGTTGAACATATGTATTAGTTACCTTCTTTTCAGTTTAAGAATATCATAAAGTGCAATTCAGACTTAGGATGCTTTTCCAAATCAAAATCATTTTCATGTGTCAATAACTGCAAGCTTGTTCCTTTTCAAGCTCGTATCCTCAGAGTGTTTCCTCTCTTCTTTATAATGATTTGTCTATTCTCTATAGTAGATATTTGCTTTATTTTCAAATTGGTTGCAGGTTCTCATTGAGAGTAAGCAGATGAGGAAAGAAGCTGATGATTCAGGTCCACTGACTGAACTAGATCACTGGAAATGTATGTCTGCGAAATTTAATTTTATTATTGAGCAGATCAAAGGACCAAACTGCAGAGCTGTCATTAATGTTCTGAATGTTGGACATTCTAAAGTACTAAGGGTAATTATTTTATCTTTTTTGTTGTTTTTTACTATAGTAGACAAAGCTTGCGATATTTAGATGTTTCATTGCATCCAAGAGATATTACCTGAGGAGAATTAAGAGAGGAAAATTTAGATATGGTGCTTGTGTGCTTAATGTATTAAGAGAAAGGACAAAAATTATTGTAAATGAGAATAATTTTTATTGCTTGCTTTAATAATGCCTTTTAGAAATTAATTTACCTAGATCTACTTCTGGCAAATCAGTGCAAATTAAATAAATAGTTCCCTATGTATGAAGTTTTTTACAGTACTGTTTTGCCTCTAGATGTGGCAAGAGTTAGATACCAGAATCACGGATGCGGCAAATGAATCAAAAGATAATGTGAAATACTTATGCACACTTGAAAAAGTTTGTCAGCCACTTTATAACTATGATCTTGTAAGTATGCCTTTCGTCATTCTTTAAGCACAGCTAAGGTGTTTACATAGAATGCTCAGAGCAAAAGAAATCTTCTTTGTGTTTATTTAAATGTATATTTTCCTAAATTACTTTTGTTTTTCTAATTTTTCTGATTTTTTTCCTAAACGCCTGTCACACTAAATGTTAAAGCATTAGTTTATTATATAATAAAGTATGTATTTTGTCAATAAATGTAAATACATATGATTGCCTAGTCAGTCAGTCCTGCTGACAATATTATTTTTAAAATGAGCTAAAACAGGTACATATTTTATAAGTATCTTAAAATATGTCTTTCAATGAAGATTCCATATGTGTCGATAAATAATCATGCAGCTGTTACCAAAGTACCAGAAGTTCAGTTATATAGAGAATAATGAAAGCTAATGAGGTCCTAAATAGATAAAGTAATATTTTGATATTGAAAACAGTATTAGCTGCTTCTATTTGCAGAAGTACGAGCTAGTCAGAATGTCAAAGATTGGTTGTCCATGTATGCTAGTCAGCCCTAGATCAAGGTATTGGTTATTAGGTATATTAACTGTTAAATATCATAACAGGTATATGTTTCTAATGATTGTTGCAGAATAGAATGGAAGGAGGAAATACCCTAGGAAAAACTGCTTGTTCTGCTTTGGTTTTTAGTCCTTCTTGTTTTGGTCATACCTGCCTCTGGTCTTCTGTCAGGAAGTGTTGCATTTCTGTTGAATTTCTGGCAGCTTAGGATCCTACTTGAAAGTTTTAACTGAGGGGAAACAAAAAGACGGTGATAATTTATGACATGGAGCTGATGGAATAGTAGAAGAGAGGGGTGTGATAAACAGTATTACTAAAAATCTGTTTATCTTCTGCTCTTCAGAGTAGCACTAGAGGGTGCCAGGTAACAGACCATAATTATGAGCTGCTTCATAGGAGTTATTAAGATAAAATTAATTTTATCTTAAACATTTGTGGGTAGAAACTCATTACAGAGTTCATCATTTTACTGATACCAGATAGTTAACTATAGTTCTTTGTTTAATCTGGAACACTTAGGATACATCTGAATTTCTGTTACATCTCTTGGAACATTGTTCCAGAGATCAAGATAATTTAGGTAGGATTTTCCATGGTGTTCAACTTAAAAAATAATGACATCCAAGTTAAATATGACCTGTTTTAAAAAGAACTACATTCTGGATTGAGTTGAATTTAATATCTAATATTGAAAAACTATTTTAAGTGTTAGTGAATAAAAAATGGAGTATATGCAGATTTAATATGATATTTAGTGTGTGCATAAAATATGGCATTTAGTGTATGCAGTATCACACATAGTCACATTTGTAGCTGAAGTGGGTTACTATATGTAAATTTAGACTGAGCATTTAACTCAGGGCGTTGAATCAGAGAAATCTCTATGTAGTCCAGTATTCAGGGTTTTATTTTTTGTCAAGGATTAAAAAAGAAAACAGTAGACTCAGAATCTCCTGTTTCCATTTTGGAAGGGAAGGTGGTGGTGATGAACATGTGGACACCGAGGGTTGATTTTATACTGTATAGCCTTTCTTTCATACTCTTCTGGCAAATGCAGATGCCTCCTGTGTCCATCCACACTATTAGTGTGTTTACTTTGAATTTGCAACCCAAAGTTAGTTCCAGGAGCTTGTATTCTCTGTTGAGGGGTGACAGTCAAAATTACTTCTTCTTGATCTTCTGAATTGCAGCTCTGATAAGTCCCTGCTAATGTTAATGAAATATTATTTTTTACCTTTTTTTTATCTTTTTTTTTTTTTCCCAGAAGACTTTGGAAGTGATTGAATCACAGAATACTTTTAATACGACATTTTGATTTTAATGATGTGAACAATGATTTCATGAAATGTGTGAAAGATTGAGATGTTTCATATGATGATTAATTAACATTGTGACAATTATTTCATGAGTTTTGTGAAACGTCTGAATGAAACATTTTATGTAATGATTGTTATCACGATATAATTGCATAGAGTATATTTAACAGCTGCACTTGAAGGAAAACAGAAGCTTTAATCACAGACAACCACTGTAAGATGCCAGAAGAATACTTCCTTTTGTGCCAAAAAATGCAATGTGTACTTTTGGAAACCCATGTTTGATTTTGCTAATCAAAATTAAAATATTAAAATATTCATATTACTATGTTTAATCTGATTTCTCACCAAATCATCCAAGAGTCTTATTATTTTAATTAGATGAGATTTAAAAATTTATGGAGCGTGATTAGCTTTTTTTTTTTTTTTTTTTTTTTTTTTTTTTTTTACAAGAAACCTTCTGGTAACATGCCATGGTATTTTGAAGATTGATTCATGTGATTTAGGGAAAAATGTAATTTAGAAGTTGTCAATCGAATAGAAATATAGTTGCTAAGAATAGAAAGTTAAATTTTTCTCAAAACTCTGCTTTAAGGTATCAATGACACATGGAATACCAAACCTGATAAATGCTATACGAATGATTCACAGTGTTTCAAGATATTACAATACATCTGAGAGAATGACATCATTGCTTATAAAGGTAAATATATTAAGTATAACATTCATTATAAAAACTATGTGATTTTTCAGAAAAAAACCTAATTTTGTTTAAGTCAGTAGGAATCTCTCTTGCTGCAAAGTGTGCAGCTTTTTTTCCCTCTCTTACTTTTTTTTTCTTAATTAAGTTATCACAGAGGCGTTACTGATGGGCTCGGCCTTGGCCAGCGGCGGGTC
>NW_010294811.1:15977-45646 GCF_000700745.2 Antrostomus carolinensis
TGGGGGAAGCTTCTAGCAGCTTCTCACAGAAGCCACCCCATGTCCCCCGCCACTACCAAAACCTTGCCATGCAAACCCAATACACTCCCTTAGTGTTTGCTTCCATTTAAAGATCACCAGAAGTGACACTGGAGGTCCTATCTACAACTTCAGCAGTCATTGCATTACAGTGTGAGGTTGCCTTTGTTGTAGCAATTTTCAGTCTTTATAGAATCATAGAATGGTTTGGGTTGGAATGACCTTTAAAGGTCATCTAGTCCAGCCTCTTGCAGTGAACAGGGTCATCTTCAACTAGATCAGGTTGTTCAGAGCCCCATCCAGCCTGACCTTGAATATTTCCAGGGATGGAACATCTACCACCTCTCTGGGCAACCTGTTCCAGTGTTTCACCACCCTCGTTGTAAAACATTTCTTCCTAATATCTAGTCTAAGTCTACCTTCTTTTAGTTTAAAGTCCTATCACTACAGGCCCTGCTAAAAAGTTTGTCCCCCTCTTTCTTATGGGCCCCTTTTAAGTACTGAAAAGCCAGAATAAGGTCTCCCCGGAGCCTTCTCCGGGCTGAACAACCCCAACTTTCTTAGCCTTTATTCATTGGAGAGGTTTTTATTCAGTTAGGGATTCTTAAGACCTGCTTACAGAACTCTAGTGTCAGGAGAACTGTTTTGAATTGTTCATATTATTTGATAGAGAAAAAAAATTATCTACCTGTAGCTGTTCTGAGGTGTGTTTTCTCTGTCTGCATTCACTCCCATACTCCTTTCTCTGTTTCTGTCATTACAAACTGGATTTTTGTAATTAAGGAGTAGAAGCTTTTCAGAGCCATGGGAGACCAAGGTAAAGATGTACTGTTAAGATAGAAAATTCTTTAATGTCACTTTTTAAATAAGGATGCACACACTACAAAGTGTAAAGATGGCAACATAAGTGAGGAATGGTTAGAGTTAAATAACTTCTCTGTGTTCTTGAGTTATGGTTGGGGACATTCTGTGTTTATGAATATATATTGCTGGACTGATAGTACTTGCAAATACTTTATGGAACTTAAATATACTTGTAGGAGTGTTTTAAGACTTTTTATAGGGTGTCTGTTATGTATATTATGTATATTATTCAGCCACTATTATCCCACAGGTGAAATTTATCCAAACTCTGATAGAACTAATACATGCATGTGGGAATTTTGTTAGATTTTACGAAACAGGCAAATTTCCTTATAAGTTTGAAACCTACTTGTTTTCATTTGTCTGTGCTAGGTTACAAATCAAATGGTCACAATGTGTAGAGCATATATTACAGATGGCGGCTTGTCTCGTGTCTGGGAGCAGGAGACATCAACAATCATTGAAAAAATTAAGGTGCGTATTTTATCATTTACATATCAAACCTTTTGATTACCTATTGATATCCATGAGGAAGTCCATATCAATATGTATCAAGTACTTCACACCTCTTTACTGTTTTATGTCATGGTGCTTTGAGTGTTCTCCTGTTTCTTAGCCCACTGGCATTTTTTGAAATTAGAATGGCCTCATCTTTATCAGAGTGGTCTGTCACTGACCTTGGAATTGGCATCTTCACCATATGTGCAACCAAGAAATTTTGTCATCCTGCATAATCCATATTCTTCCTGCTTGAGGGTTTCTGATATGGTACCATCTCGCTGTATCCTGGAGAACCTGGTATTTGAGTAGACCCCAACTTTGTTTGCTACAATAGCTCCTTCCAATACCAGATTTCCTTGGCACACCATGAAAATTCAGTGCTAAAATATCTTCTTCAGCTGATGGCGACGTATGAAGAACAAATTAAGCACATGCAGCATGCCATGGCAAAATACATCCAGCTGTGGGGTTACTGGTTGCCAATGCTGACTTAATTCCCACCTTCTTTATCAGACCTCAGCTACTGACTTCCTCTCTTGCCCAGAAAAGATTCCATAGTCCTTTAAAAATTAGGTCTAGAGGTACAAAAGAAAGTGTATTGAATGCATTTCTCCTGACCTGGCAGGATGATATGATTCTAATAATTCATCTATTTCATTGAGGTCATTTTGTGGCTGCGCTACAGCTGACAAGCCATCATTATTCTATGAGAGAAGTATAAGCCTGCTTTCTAATAATGATGATCAGTCTTGTTTCTAGTATCTGTATCTTCCAGAAGATCTGAACATTCTTTTTGATGAGGACCTTTCTAAATTTCCTGTAATTCATAGCCACTTGTTATATATACCTATACTTTCAGTCAATCTGGTAACTGCTGTTATATTGTGATAAAATCTGCTTTCTGTTTTCCAAGAACTGACAGAAGATTTTTTATTCCATGATTATAGACTTTACATTTCTCACCAGTCATTATTTTTACATGTAATAAAGTCTTAGTATTTTAAGTAAGTAATCAACTGAGAAAGATGGATTATTCTTTAATCTCACTTGAACTCAGACTTGTCAACATACATTAATTTGTATAATCACTTTCCTTTAAGTCCCCTGGGAGTTCCAAATGGACTGCCCTGTTATGCCAAATTCCATCCAGAGGATAGTCTGATGATTCTTAATTAAGATAATGACTTTTCTTAATATTCAAATGTCTCCTTTAGAGCAGGAGTTATCACCTGCTCTTCGCTGGCCTCTAAACCACTCTCTTACTTTAACAAGAACTAAAGCTTTCCTGTTCTTTTCTTGGTCACTCATTTCCCAGTGTTAAGTCTTTTACTGTACTGTTATATGTTCATATGTTGAAAATATTTGCTACACATACTGAGAGAAAACCGCTGTATGTAAGTCATTACTGCCTGTTGACTGAAACCAGATTCAGTGATAAGTAACCACTTTGAAATTCCAGTAGGTTTGAGTTCTCCAGTCTCTCACCCATAAGCATAGCATAATGAATATGGTATTTATTCCTCACTTTTTAGGACTGCATGTTTCTGTTGAAAAAATATCAGAAATGCTTTCATGAAACAAAGCAAGAGATTTTGGAAACTCTAGGAGAAAAGACGTTTGAAGTATCGGAAATGTACATTTTTGGAAAATCTGAAGCCTTTTGTAGGAGATTAGAAAAAGTGAGTATATTGTGTTCTGTTATTATCAGTAGCGAAGAAGAGCTTCTCCAAAGAACAGTTTACAAGGTGGACACTTGTCAACATACCCATCTTAATCATCCTGTGAAGGAGTTTGTAATTCTTTATTGAGAGAAATTAGCCACTTCCACAGTGTAAGTCATCCCAATACTTTAGGCAATTACCTCACAATGTCCTTCTGAATTTGTCAGAAGGAATCCTCTCTCTGAATTTCTCTCTGTTAATGTGGAGGGAAGTAACCTAATTAATCTAATGAACTGAGATCATTATTTTAGGAGGTTTAAAATTATGTGGAAAATAATACACCTTTGCTTTTTTGCATGGTGTTTTAAGGCATTAGAAACTCCAGTTACTGCCAAAAATGTAGTTCTTCAGACGATTCTACTGCTTGATGTGGTCTTAACATTTAGCTTGCTAACCCAATGAAAGGATTTTAAACTGGAATTCATAGAGTTTGCATGGAAAATATAATAGGTGCTCCTTGGTGCCAAATAGTGTCAGACAAGGGATAAAAGGGTAATGAGGCAGTCATCACAGAGTAGGAATTCTGACAGTCTCTGCTGTTTTTCTTTATCACGCAGTATATATACTAATCTATATGGTTGGGTTTTTTTATTCTGTGAAATTTGTCTCATCAGTGTGTGTATGTCATGTTTTAACTCCTTTTCCATATTACTCTATTGAATCTAATAATATATGTGTGTGTGCGTGTGTGTGTATATATATATATAAACCCTTTCCCATCAAAAAAATTAAGATGATTTTACTTTGTACTGGGTTGTGGTGAGAACTGATGTTGAAAACTGAATTAACCATGCTCTGTTGAAGATACTTGACTTTGAAGCTCAGAAGCAACACAGTTCTGAATGTAGTAGTTAGAGAAGTGGCTATTCCTTATTTTATTTTACTCAGGTTTTAGTTTATAGAGGAAGTAACAAATAATTTGTTATGAGCATGAATATAATGTTTATATTTCAGATTACAGAGATGATAACTGTAGTACAAAGTTTTGGTGCACTGAGTCTGTCTACCATTGAAGGGATAGATATTATGGCAATAAAATTCAAAAATATCTACCAAGGTGTTCAAAAGAAACAATATGACATCCTTGATCCACGAAAAACTGAATTTGATGTGGATTTTGTGAACTTCATGGCAAATATTGAAGGTTTAGAGGTAAGTGATACTGTTACCTATAACTTACTCGGGGGAGAATCTTATCAGTACTTAACTAACATCTCCCTGAACGTCAGTGAGACTTTGGACTGTGAATACGCTACATTGTTTTTCTTCCAAAGAGCATAGAGTTTGTGTTTGTCTGGAGGGAGGCCTTCTCCATTCTTTTTCTCCTTCCAAAGAAAGCTGTAAAATACAGTCTGAAGATTGGTCACTCTGCAGACAAAATGCCAAAAATTATGAGACCCGAGAGAATGATCTACATGGATGGGGTTTATTAGCCTGGAGACACATGGTTAGGTTTTGGGCAGAACAAGAGTGCAACTGTTTTCAGTACGTTATTTGATTTTTTGCTAAAATTATCTGGCATTTTAAGAGATGACTTGACTGTCACTAGCATTTATTGATTATGTAAAGCATAGGCTGGTGAAAGCTACTATTTTGTGCTTTGAGCAGTAACAATTTCAAATGTTTCTATGTTAAGAAATTATCAGAAACCAAAATACTATTATATGATTAGAAAAACTATACTAAATTCTATATTCTTTAGCTACAGATACAGACATTTATGCGTACCTGTTTTGGGAGAATTTTGACTTCACAGCATGCACTTCAGTTACTTCAAAGGTATTGGCAATTATGTTTTAAAATATTTTAAAGTAACTTAAAATTACCGATTAGCACTATTTAAATAACACAGCTAATTTTAGAACACAGGACCTAATCAAGAATTTTTCATTTTTGGTATTCGGAAACATGTAAACGTCATAAAAGATGTATTTTAGCTTTCCTGTGGGAATCAATATATTCTCTGTTTCTTAATTTCATTACAGTTTATTTCATATATACAAAATGATACTAAAAAAAACCCCACAACAGCAAGAACAGAAGAAACCACAAGGGCAGAACTTTTCAACTTGCTTAAACTTGCTCAAAGCAAAAAAAATTCCCAGATCCATAAGCATTTCCTAGATTTCTACTTCTTTTATTTTATGCAGCATTCATATACCCTAAAATTAAAAAAAAATTGATTTAGAAGTGCCATTTTGTGTACTCATTTTTAATACAGGTTTCAAAATCTGAAAATGCCATGCCTTCAAGAAGAAACGGCACGTACAGTTGGTTATATTCTTCAACATTATGTAGCAGAACTTGAAGCTACTAAAAAGGTATTTCAGTTCTTTGCAATAAATTTTAAACATCATCTTAAAAAAGAGCAAATATTTCAATGTGAATAATTTTATTTATTCTGCCTGTTTCACTAACTGACTGCTGATGCTCAATTTATCATACTTCTGTTTTCCTGTTACAGAAAACAGACCCAAGTACGTAGGCAAATGATATACATGCATTTACAGGTCAAATGTGTCATCACAGTTTTACTTGCATATATCTTTCAGGTTTTTTATTATATGAGGATTTTACAGTTAATTTGCATTTATACATGGCTATTATCTAGTCCTGTGACAGTATAAAACAGATATAAAATGTAGGTAAATTGCATTTATGTTCATTATAAAGTAATTTCCCATGATTATTGTAGTGTACAGTGTAGACTGTAGCATAAATGAGAATTAGCTTCTGGGGACTGTTCACGTCACTTGACTTTAAACTTTCAGAGAGAAATTAATCTAACCTGACTTTATATGTCTGCAAAATAAACGTCTATATCAGAACTAGACAGCCATACTCCATTTCTACTCAAGAAACAAATGAGTATCCTAGAGTCAATTAATTTGATCTATTTTACGTGTTAACCTGAAGATTTAAATAATTCCCTTGAAACACACACAGAAACACAGAAACTCACAGAATGTTAGGGACCTCGAAAGATCATCTAGTCCAACCCCCCTGCCAGAGCAGGAACCTAAATGAGATCACACAGGAAGGTGCCCAGGCAGGGTTTGAATGTCTCCCGAGGAGACTCCACAACCTCCCTGGGCAGCCTGTCCCAGTGTCTGTCACCCTCACTGTAAAGAAGTTTCTTCTCGAGGTTAAGCGAAACTTCCTGTGTTCCAGCTGACACCCATTGCCCCTTGTCCTACCATTGGGCATCACTGAGAAGAGCCTGGCTCCATCCTCCTGACATTCGCCCTTTACATATTTATAAACATTAATGACGTCACCCCTCAGTCTCCTCCAAGCTAAAGAGCCCCAGCTCCCTCAGTCTTTCCTCATAAGGAAACACTCCCTTAATCATCTTTGTGGCTCTGTGCTGGACTCTCTCAGCCATTCTTTTACTTCTGACTGGTTACTGATTACAGCACATACTCTTGTCCCGTACACATTCTTGCTTGTTAGTCTGCTTTGTTTTATTTTCATTTTATCTTCTCTCAAGGTCAGGAATTAATTGCTCAAGGCTGAAGCCACCTGCTAAATAAATTTAATCTGTTTGGGAGGAAGAAGAAATTGTGATACCAGAGGAAAAACAGTTTAACATTTCAACAGATTTTTTAATCCATGTTTTTAATGATATTGTTCTTATCGTAGCTTTACCAGATTCAAAAAGATGACCCTCCTCTTGCTCGAAACATGCCACCTGTTGCAGGAAAGATACTGTGGGTGAGACAGCTGTTCAGAAGGATAAATGAACCAATCAGCTATTTCCATGTAAGTTGATGTAAGGAAAAATTAGGTATTTTGTGTAACAGTGAACTGTTGTGCTTCAGCAGGGTGACCATAATATTTGTGGCTATGATGATGTTACTTCTGATGTGCTAGGCAACCTGTGTATTTGTATGTGAATGTCTAGTTAAAAAAATATGCTCTGTAGTAACCACTGTTGTAGATCCAAGATGTAGTGTTAGGATAGGATAGTATGTTTCAGTTGGAAGATACCTACAATGATCATCTACTCCAACTACCTGACCAATTCTGGGCTGACCAAAAGTTAAAACATGTTGTTAAGGGAATTGTCCAAATGCCTCTTAAACACTGACAGGCTTGGGGCATCAGCCACCTCTCTAGGAAGCCTGTTCCAATGTCTGACCACTGGCTCAGTAAAGAAATGTTTCACAGTGTCTATTTGAAACCTCCCCTAGCACAGCTTTGAACCATTCCCAAGGGTCCTATCACTGGATATGAGGGAGAAGAGCTCAGCACCTCCTTCTCCACTTTTCCCCTCCACAGGAAGCTATAGAGAGTCATGGGGTCACCCCTCAGGCCTTTTTTTTTCTCCAAGCTAGACATGCCCAAAATCCTTAGCTGCTCCTCATAGGACATTCTTTCCAGCACTTTCACCAGCTTTGTTGCCCTTCTCTGGATGCATTCAAGGATCTCCACATCCTTCCTAAATTGTGGAGCCCAGAACTGCCCACAGTGTTAAAGGTGAGGCCACACCAATGCTGAATACAGTGGGATAGTCACCTCTTTTGATGGGCTGTGGTTATACTGTGTTTGCACCCCAGAGTGCGGTTTGCTCTGTTGGCTGCCAGAGCACACAATTGACTCGTATTGAGCCTGCTATTGACCAGTGCCCCCAGATCCCTTTCTGCAGGGCTGTTCTTCAGTCACTCCTTTCCCAGTTTATATTTGTCCCCAGCCTTACTCCATCCTAGGTGCAGAATCCGGCATTTTGACTTGATAAATTTCATCCCATTAATCATAACCCAAGGCTCCAATCTATCTAGATCCCTCTGCAAGGCCTCCTGCCCCTCAAGAGAGTCAACAGCACCTCCCAGTTTGGTATCATCAGCAAACTTGCTAATGGTACATTCAACTCCTGTGTACAGATTACACAGATAAATATATTGAACTGGCCCTAGAATTGAACCCTGAGGAACACAGCTGGTGACCAGTCACCAGTGAGATGTAGCCCCATTCACTACAACCCTTTGAGCTCTGCTTTTCAGCCTGTTCTTCACCCAGTGCACTGTAAACCTGCTCATCCCACAGTTGGACAGCTTGTCCAGAAGAATGCTGTGAGGAACAGTATCAAAAGCCTTACTAAAATCCAAAAAACCTGTTTAATAAACACATTGACTTAGCACTGAACTAGCACTCTGAGCTGGAAATAAGCACTGAATTGTTAATGTGTCTGTCTTTTCATATTGCCCAGAGAAGTTTTTCACCGTTACAGCCAGTGGTGTTTTTCTTCTTTTTGCAATAGAGCAGACCGAGGCTTGTACCTAAGACTCATGTCCTGTATTTTAACCGAGTACCCACCTCTTCTGTTCCCTAGCCCCATAGTGTTCTCTATGGGAACAATGTATCTTCGTTATGTCTCTTTACCAAGCAGCTGCTAGGAGTAACTTGAGACATAAATATGAACTACCTGACATCCTGAAATTGTCTGGTGTATATGTTCTGGTACCACTGAAAAAGCAAATTAATTGTAAGGACTCACACAATGGCTGCAGTAAGGTAACTGAGAATCTGGTCACCAGTTTCACTGCAGCTGATCTCTGAACTAGTCTGGAAACAGGGAATTCCATTACTGAACTTCTCATTCTATATTTTCTGTACCACTTAACATACAGCTGAAGGTTGATACCAGCCACATGAGCTTTAAAATCTGTGGCTCTTAGGAATTTCTTGATATTCTATTTCTTTCCTTCACTGGAATAGTCAGAATCTTGCTGTACTAGGATCTGCTATAGCAATCATTTCTTGAAATGTTTGAATGATTCTTGTACAGAGTATCTAGGGTGTTCTGCCAAGTTAACTTCTGTATGAAAGAGGTTTTCACTTTCCTGCTTCCCTCAGATGGGAATAATGAACACCTAATTTTGCTCCAAAGAAAGCAGACATAAATATCATTACTGATTAAAAAAGAGATATTTTTAAAATGCATGTTTAGTTACTGTTCAATTTCAATTAGAATTTAGCATGCATTTCACTGTGAATTACAGGTGTTTATCACAGTATAATAAAGTAATTGCTCTAACATGTGGTAAAAATTTAGTATTTATTACTTACAAGTTCTTGATACAGGTTTTAAGAACTCTGTAAGTATAATCTGTAATATTAACTTATAGAATCATAGAATCATAGAATGGTTTGGGTTGGAAGAAACCTTAAAGATCATCTAGTCCAACCCCCCTGCCATGAGCAGGGACACCTTCCACTAGACCAGGCTTCTCAAAGCCCCATCCAACCTGACCTTAAACACTTCCAGGGAGAGGGCATCCACAGCTTCCTTGGGCAACCTGTTCCAGTGTCTCACCACCTTCACAGGAAAGAATTTCTTCCTAGTATCTAATCTAAATCTACCCTCTTCCAGTGTAAAGCCATTTCCCCTTGTTCTTTCACTACCTGCCTTTGTAAAAAGTCCTTCCCCTGTTTTCTTGTAGGCCCCTTCAGGTACTGGAAGGCCGCTATAAGGTCTCCCCAGAGCCTTCTCTTCTCCAGGCTGAACAGCCCCAACTTTCTCAGCCTGTAGTAGTGTAGTCAGTAGTTAAACTGAGAAAAACCCAAATAGCATGGTTTTCTTTTGATACGGTTTTAATTTTAATGTAATGTGTTTTAATAGAAAAAGTCAAATATCTTGGCAAGTCCAGAAGGTAAAGCAGTTGTTCGATTATACAACAGAATTGCCTATGTATTGGTGGAATTTGAAGTAGTCTATCATAATGCATGGATGAAGGAAATTTCACAATTACAATATCGTAAGTAATTAAATATATAATTGGCTTTTTTAAACTGTTGTTGGATGCTAAGTTAACACAAATCAAATCAGATAATTTTTTTAAGCCTCATTCATCCTCAAAATATGCAAAGTAATCATGATTCAATAATCAGGCCCAATAATACAAATCTCTCTCCCTTACTGACCTTGTAACTTGGTTTTGATGCAGAGGATTGCAGATTTGGTACATTGTTTGACAGATGACTGGAAACAGTAGTGAAACACATTTAAGGCACACAGTTGTTCATTTTGTATTCAAATTCTTCATGGATACCTTTTAATAATCCTTTTTTCATTATAATAATTTATACAGTTTTATACGATTTTTATACAATTTTACCAGTCCCTCTCAAGACAAGTATTACTTTATCCATAGAAAAAATGTTTGATAATCAAGCTTTATCATTTTAAGATTAAAAGAGTGGCAATTTAAAAAAAAAAAAAATTGAGTGGATTTTTCATGTAAATTGTAGACACTGTGTGGGCTTCAAAACTAGGAGTAGATCTATAAGAATAAAATCTTGTCATCACACAGTCAACAGAGGTTTTTGTGTTTCTGTTTGGGCTTTTATTTTGCTTTTGATTTTTTCAATATCCGTATGTAAGCATTTATCCCCTGTGTTAACAAATTCCTGTAAGATATTGAGCATCTCGTAACTGTTATGTTTCCAGGTCCTTAGAAAATGAATTGCATAATACACTAACTCAATCTAAGAAAAAATATGCCATAAATAAGACTGGATCTTATGCTTGTTTAGCTTATGAAGAAAAAGGTTATATATGGCGGAAAGCTAAGATGGTGAAAATCAGTTGTATATTTTCTTTAACTGAAAACAATGTGAAGCTATTTCACAAGTAACCATATATATTTGATCTGATATATTTGATCAGTATATAGTAATATTAGAAATCTGTGTTACATAATAATTTATATAACAGAAAAAAATGTTTATCTTAGAAACTGATATAAAAATGTCTTTACAGCCTTACAATCCACAATATTTGCACGTCATCCTAAAACTGGGAAGTTCCTGGTTAATTTTGATCCCCAAATTCCAGAGATCATCCGAGAGACCAAATGTATGATAAAATTGGGTCTGGAAGTACCGGAGCAAGCAAAAAAGATAGTGAAAATAGAAAATAAGCTGAAGTCAAACAAGTTGCATTTAGAGGTAAACTTAAAAATTATCATGATTGCTGTTTAAAAAAATAAAAAAAGAAAATCTGGTCAACCATAGAAACCTTTCTATGGTTAATAAAGATTAAAGCTGAGTATGAGGTAGTTTAAGGTAAATTTGTGAAGGGCACAGGTGGTCATAGAGGATCTAATTTGAAAAACCTCTGCTAACTGCTCTATGGGCTAGTGTATACTTAAATATAAGCATATATATTTCTTATACCCAATGGCATGTTAAATATATTCTGATGATGAAATAAAGCTATGCAAAAAGTATTCACTCTCTGAAAATTAGTAAAACATGGTTTTACAGAGTTTTTGAGAAGCAAAGATTGGAATTCTCCAGGATTGGAAGATATGGTGAGCCACAAAACCATCAAGAATTTGGCAGGTTTCCTGCCAGAGAAGTCAGATTTTTCATACTTGTTGTAGTATTTGCTGTTGTTGTAGTATTTTGAGAAGCTTATATCTTGGGGATGATGTGTATTATACAAGATTTGTGTCTGTGTGTGTAAGTCATAAGATGAGGATATTTTAAAACTGAGTTTGTATGTGACTAATTGTCTAAAGCATATGATACTGTTTCAAGAGGGTATGGCAAGTTATGATCACTAAAGCTCAAACTATCTTTAGCTCTAGAGAAAGATAATACTTTGCATGCCTTTGTGCATAATGTGTTGCACGAAGGCTGCTTTCATTCTTCCTTGTGTAGCATGATATGGATTAATTAAATTCCAGAAATTATATACAGATATATGTAATGTCTGTAAAATTCTACGCTTTTTTTCAAATGTACTCTTGTGCTGCTTTCCATATTTTTTTCTGGTGATTTTATTGTGTAACAGGTTGTTTGCTTCACTAAAGAAAGCACTTAAAATATTCTTCTTGATACTACCCTTTTTAATAATTAACAGGGTCTTCTCCAATGTTATGAAGATTTGTGTCAAGAAACACCCATGATTTTTGTAAATCTAATGGCACCAAAAATGAAAAAGGTTGGTATTGCTAAGTGCACTTCAGTGTACTTCACAAAAAGTTAGAATAATTTAATAATAGTTTATAATTTTAAAATATTTAGATGGATCTGCATGTTGTGAACTTAATGAATTTTCCTAAAACCTTTAAGACCAAAAATTTGCTTTTTGCATTCCTCATACAGTGCTCAAAGAATGTGTATTACAGTAATAATCTTAGTGCCTATGAGATGTAAACCCAGTAGAACAAAGAATATGGACTTTGTGGGTCTATTTATCTACACAAATCTCTGGCTTTGACATGCATGTAAATTATCACTTATTTCAGTTTTAGAGGTTTTCACAGGAGGTTGTGCTTTTTATTTAGCTGAAATAGTAAATGTCATGATACTTGTCTTTGCTTGGAGAGAATTATTGGCCTTATTAATTGACTCCGTCTCTTCAGTGGTATACAAAGGTTATATACTACACTAAAGGTACAGTTTTATTGGAGATGCAGAATGTCTATCCTACAATCCATTTTGTTTTGCCAGACACTTGCAAGTATACGTGTGTGGCTGTTCTAAGTAACTCTTCACTTTTTGGTTTTAAATAATAACATCAGAAGGTTGCAGAGTTCTCATAAGTTTGTGTAACTGCATAGTTGGCATGTGCTGAAGTGTGAGGAACAAAAAACTTGTCTTTGCTCTTAAGAGTTAAATAATAAAGGACAAAGAGATAAAGTGATGGTAGTCTTCACTTCAGTGATACTACTGTAAACGCGATTATATCATAGAGGGAATCATACACCTCTGTATTTTAGAGGAAACAACTAGCGAAAGAGAAGGATGAGTATTGTACAAACCACAGAAGATGAAAAATTTTTTTGAAGAAGGTAGAGAAGTCTTTGGTGTGTAGGAAGAAGAGAGGAAAGCACAAATCCAAAGATGGAATGAGCAAATCTAACCTATGGTGCCATATGTTGGTGGCATAATTTGACAGCAACTCATGTAAAGCTTTAAACTGTTTGTAAATTGGCTATGTTGGTTACCAGTAACAGTACCATCCCAGTATTGTGGAGTTAAATATATTGCTCAAAACCATATATATTAAAGTGATAGTAATGGCTGTATTTGCAAATAGCCATGTGTCTATTTGAGCTGAATCCATTGTTTTAGCTGTGATATAGATGTAGCAAAAAGAAGCGTTAGGATGAAGAGATTGGGTGAAGTCCAGACACTGACTTGTTGAATGTAAAGATGAATGAGTAGATGTGATAGGTGGCTATTTAAAATTAAGTACGAGTGGAATCAGTTCAGTTTCTCAGCAATTAAGCAGAATTAAACTTCTGTCATTTCAAGGATGATGAGGATGGCAAAATTTAAAATTGTGGTGGCTGTATGCTGGGAAATTGATGAGAAGTTTTGGATTGCTAGGCAAAAATTTCATGGGAGCTCTGTGAGAGACTGTGGAAAGGTTGATTTTCATATCCTGGTGGTAGTGGAAGGTTTCCTTTTCCTCAGAGTTCCATCTCCTTTGAAAGTACAGGATCTGCAATGAAGGAAGGACCTTGGTGTAGATCATACAGTGACAGGGAAGCAAGCTGATTTCAGCTACATGCTGAACATCTTGATGACAAATCCAGAAGAAACAGACCATGAAGAACCAAGAATTCATTAAGGGAAACAGTAGGGAAGAGAGGATTTTTAAAAAATAGCATTGAGGCTATAACAAAATTTGGAGAAGATCAGTGTGGTTAAAAAATGGATGAATGAAAACTGTCATTAGATAGATACATGAGGTTGAAAGACAAGTAATTGTGCTGTTGGGAGTGGTGAAGATGTATGTTAAATGACAAATTGCAAGACCAATAGTGGACTTGATTTTAATTTTGGGAAATAATGGCAACCTAAAGACACTCTCCAGGAGAACAGGAAGGGGAAGATCTGTGCTGAGCGTGTACACTTGATAGTTGTGGACAGAGGCTGTAGTATGCACTACCCTCCCCTTCCCCAATATTGCATAAATTTATTTGATGAGTTCCTTGAAAACTTGTAACCTTCCTTGCAAAACATAGACACAACTCTTTCTTTTATCAGTGACATCAGTGATTCTAATAATAATGGCGTTTCTTTTTTCTTTTTTTAATCTATAAAATTATATTTTTTTGCTTAGATGGAAGCTGTGTTGAGACAAGGACTTACCATGTTGACTTGGTCATCTGTAACACTGGAAAGTTTCTTTCAAGAAGCTGATCAAGTTCTGTACATATATAAACAGCTTTTGAAAAAGGTATACACTTGATTGCTATGTAAATGAAATGACAGTTTAGGGAAATTATTTCCAGTATGCTGCTTTTCATATTGGAAATTAATCTATACTTATTTTTGTACCACTTGAAATATATAGAAATTTTGTTTGCTTGTTAAAGTATGTTCTTTTTTTGAAGAATGATATACTCAGTGATTCTCTCCCATTATTACCCTAAAATGTTTGATCTTTCCTTTTGTTCTTGTGGTAGAGTGTATTTCCACCTATTGTCCTCAGATTCTGTGACTGCCACTCTGATTTTCTGAGTCAACCCCTGCTTCTCTTTGAGTGCTTGTCCATGAGTGCAATTGCACACGAGATACCTCCATATAAACACTGTCCAGTGGAGAACATTTTACCATTAACCGTATTCATAGCAGGTGTACTGTGAAACTGTCTCCTCTTTGTGCAGCCCATAAAAAAAATGAAGGGGAGCATGCTTTTCCCTCACAGTTCTCTGCATGCTGACCGAGTCTATGCTTTTTCCCTCTCTTAGTGTCTGCCACATAATTTCCAAATTCTTCTGATTCCATTAATGTGCTTGAGGAACTTTCTCTTCTTTTTCTTCTCAAGAAGACTTTTTCTTGTCTAGACTTTACCTTGATAGTCAGATCATCCTTCTGTCTTGATGGTTGAGCTGTATGGCTGTCATCTCTCCTACCAGTATTGTAGATTCTGTCTCTTGTGGTAGGAGATTGTTAGTCACTGATGGGTATATCATCTTCTTTTTTATATGGTAGAAAAACATAGTTATGACCAAGTGCTCTGTTTGCTGCTGAAACCCAAAGCTGAAAAAGCAATTGGCTATAGAAGAAATTAAAAGTTCTCTGAGCCTGAGTATATCTGAAATAACCATATCTTATACATATACTCTATTTTCCTTAAATATGTAGGTTGTGTAAATTTCAAACTTCCTTACCCCTCCCATATCAATGCAAAAAGATAAAAATTTGGTTAGACCCTTGATTACTGTGAATAGGATGTTGTAAATAAACAGGGAAAAAGTGATGTGAAACAGAAGCATGAGTGGTATTGTGACAAACGAGATGGGCTATCACAGATGCAGAATATTTCATAGAATCATAGAATGGTATAGGTTGGAAGGGACCTTAAAGATCATCTAGTTCCAACCCCCCTGCCATGAGCAGGGATACCCCCCACTAGATCAGGTTGCTCAAAGCCCCATCTAACCTGGCCTTGAACACTTCCAGCGAGGGGGCATCCACAACTTCTCTGGGCAACCTGTTCCAGTGTCTGACCACCCTCACAGGAAAGAATTTCTTCCTAGTATCTAATCTAAATCTACCCTCTTCCATTGTAAAGCCATTACCCCTTGTTCTATCACTACTTGCCCTTGTAAAAATCTCTCCCCAGCCTTTCTGTAGATCCCCTTCAGGTACTGGAAGGCCACTCTTTTCCAGGCTGAACAACCCCAACTCTCTCAGCCTGTTCTCATAGGAGAGGTGCTCCAGCCCTCTGGTCATCCTTGTGGTCATCCTCTGGACTTGCTCCTGTAGGTCCATGTCATTTCAGGTAAAAAATTAAAAATTGGACAGAAGTCAGTTTTATTGGCTTGTGCCATGACAAAGCCATTTCACTATAGTTGACTGCATGCTCATTATGCTGTAATTTAGAATTAAAAAACAGTGAAAAGCTATGTTGAGCAGAAGAAGGAGGGGAGTGAGGACTAACCCATCAAGCAAGTTACAGGTAGCCCTGCCTTGCCTTGCAACTAGACTCGTAGCCAGTAAGATAATGAATGAGAATCTAATCATATTAACATATTGTTTTATTACTCTATTTTATTTAATCTAGCAGCAGTATATCCTGCATAACTGGGATGATCTGGAGTCTGATTTACTATTACTGCCTGTCTGCCTAAAACTGCTTTTTGAAACAATAAGGATTCTTCAGGAGTGTAGCATGGATAGCATCATGGAGCAAGAGTTCTCTTCTATTCCATCAATTCCTAAACTTTCAGGACAGAAGAAAAACAAATTTAAATAAACTACTTTTAGTCTTGGAACCACTTTCTGATGAGGTTCTTGGGGCACAGAAGATAATTCTTTCCACTGTCACTCATTCACCTAATCTCCAAGACAAATCAGCTCAAAGAGCTGTCAAGAGAAGCCCATTAAAAAATCAGATCGTTGCTGTTATGGTGCAGAAATAGTCTTGACTTATAGTGTCTGTGAATTAATTTAACTTACGCAGTGAATTTAAAAATATGGGGCTGATAACCAGAAATCTGTGAAGAAGTAGGTGGAAACACCAAATTCCATCTAAAGATTTCACTTTCTTGAGAATTCATGTGTCTCAGTTTCCAAACATGGAACCAGCTTGGATACTTAAGAATTACAAGATTTTGTTTTTAAAGGACTTCCTGAAATTGTGTACACTACTGATCTTTTTAGAATTGTGTTATCACACCTTGCAGGTTTTAAATACATACACTCTTAACAATGGAGTTCTTGTTTTCTATGGTAGTAGTAACCGTATAATTTCCAGACTTACATCTGTTCTTTCACTGTTCATATTCCAGATTGTCTGCAATGGAACTTGTTAACAAAGGCTAAGTTTTTTGGAGAGTCCTTGTCTCCCTAAATTCCCTCTGTAGATAATAGAGAGAGGATAAGTCACAGTAAAAGCAGACTATACTTAGCCATTGTAAATACCCCTAAGTTACCAAGTCATAAGGCATTGCTGTGCTTCCCTTTTTCTCTGCTTCCCTCATCTTGAGGTCTTTTGTGTTGGTGCTTTTACTCCAGGGTTTTTTCCTGTTATCATCACTTCCTTAGAGGATTTTCTACTATGCAAGGTTCTTGCTTTTTCACTGGGTAGAGAGATACAATTTTTATTTTTCTGCAAAACATTGTATACCTGTTAGAACTCACTGAAATAGAATACATGATGCTTTAAAGTTAAATGTATTAATATGATTTTCTCGTTTTAGGTTAGCGATTTAAGTGAAGTGCGGATTGATTTAATATTAACAGAAATAACAAATACTCTCTTAATTGTGTTACCAGTAGATGGTGCTATCAAAATAGAGAATATGTTGACCCGCAATGAGGTGTGTGCCGCTTTATATCTTCAAACTTGAATTCTTGAGCATGTTAGAAACAATGCCTTAGTAAATTAATATAAAGCTAGAAAAGAATTCTTCTCACTGTAGAAATATAGAACTTTTAAAATTAAAATATTTTGGTTAAAATATTTTATATGAAAATAAACTGGTTCTTAGGTATTTGAGATAATTTTTATTTATCTAACTGCTTCACAATTAGATGAGATTTGGGGGTTTTTTTCGTATGAAGATACTTGGACATATACAGGCTTTTTTTTTTCCCTCTATTTTTTCCAAACAGTTCTTTAAAGGAGGCAGCAAAAAATATTTTCCAACATGTGTATTTGAGAATTTGGAAGTTTTATCGATTCCAAATGCATTTACTTAGGAAATTAGTACAAGTAAATAAAATTGTTAAGGACAGTTGAAAGAGTATTTAGTAATTTCAGATTCAGACTGTGACCTCCCTTCAATATTCAGGATTTTCTTATGGCCCTTAAAAATACCATTGCATTTCAGAGATTTAATTTTTTTTTAAAAAAGCATTAAAAATATAGTGATAATATAACAGCAGATTTTTATAATTTTGAATAAAGATTTTGGGTTTGGTTTCTCCGTTTCCTTTTTAAAGTGTTGCTATTTCATTGAATAATGCAATATTCAGAGAAATGTTTTGGCTGTCCATTAAGAGAAACAGTAATAAGATAATCAGTGATACTAA
The DNA here is from genome assembly GCF_000700745.2 of Antrostomus carolinensis. NCBI lineage: Eukaryota > Metazoa > Chordata > Aves > Caprimulgiformes > Caprimulgidae > Antrostomus > Antrostomus carolinensis. The sequence goes on from NW_010294811.1 coordinate 34,088, forward strand.
GATAATTTATATTTTTATTTAACAGGCTTATACTAAAGAATGTGCTGAGTTATTGAACCACAAAAGCATGCACATTGAAGATGCTGTTCAAGAACTAATATCTATATTTGAAAAGAATTATGAAATTAAATATCCTAAGAAAACCTCAGGAAAACCTGTATTACCAGGTAATGTTGATTATTTAAATAAAAATTCCTGTCTGTAGATTTAGCTAGTACATATCAAAATCAAATTGGTTTAGCTAATTTTCTTCAGACTTTTCCCTCCCACTACAGTTTCATTTGTGTCACACTTCTGCCTTTATTTACTACTGTTAAACTAAATCACTAGCCTATGAAATAAAGAAGTAATTAAGAAGGTGGAGTTTCTAGAATTAAACTCTGTCCTTCTGTTTAGACTACCAAGGTATTTACTCTAGAGGAAGAACATTATAGTTCCCTTTCTCTTAGTCACTCACTATAACCTTCCCCTCCTACCCTGTAAATTTAATACAGTGTTCCTCTCTTCTCAGCTATGTCAGGTATTTGGTACTGTCCCTCTCTTTGTGACTTTTCTGCCACGGTAGAATTGTATCTCAGATACCAGCTGAACCCTTCTGGGTTCAGTTTCCTCCAGGTATAGAGGCATATTCAAGGTCAGAGTATTAGCAGTAAATTACAATGCAACCTTATAAACCCGTTGAAAAGATACTTCTCTGTATTTTGTTAAAGTATTTACATTGATTTTTTTGTTCTGTTTCCAGCTGATATATCCATGTCTACTTATCTAAATTTAATAACATATTTGTAATGCATAGTGTTTGTTAAGCTGAGGCTTTTAGGCTGGACTCTTAACCAGATAACTGATGCGAGAAAAATGGTGTGAAATAAAACCAATTAGCTGACCCAGGTACTACTAAAATAAAAAACAATATTGTTTTGCCTGTAAAGAGGGTGGACAGCATACTTCAAAGCAGAACATGATGCTGAGTTAAGAAAAAAATCTCTTTTTTTTTAATTTAAAGTAAAGGAAAAACATGCAATATTGTTTTGCCTGTAAAGAGGGTGGTCAGCATACTTCAAAGCAGAACACGATGCTGAGTTAAGAAAAAAATATCTTTTTTTTTTAATTTAAAGTAAAGGAAAAACATATAATGTTTGGAAATAATGAAGAAGAGAGAGAAAAAAAGACTTCTGCAGCTCTTCATGGTGATACTAGCAAGGAAAATGATAAGGAAGATGAGTTTAAAAAGGTATTTGTGATAAGAAGGATTTTTTTTTCAGGCTGATCAGAATAGTAATCAGTATCTTGAGTTTTAGTAGCTAATACAGTTCTGTGTTACAGAAAGACATCACATAAAGAATATAAAATGTCATGTAAAAATGATGAAATAGCTTCCCTACAAAGTGACTTTAAGATGGATTTTAGCTTTCAAAAGTATATTCCATGTTATTCCAGTTATCACCTTTATTAAACAAATTCTTGATATGTGAGTGGTAAGTGTAAAAAGTTTGGGGAGAATATAGTGCCTAAGCCGTAACACAGGCTTTCCTTCTTGGGTGGGAAGAAACATTCATCCTTTCTATCCTCCTATTCCAACTTCACCAAGAAAGATCACCTTTGTACTTTTTTCTTGAAGAATACAATCTCTTAATATTCAGCAGATAAGGGAAGTGGAAGTAGAGAACAATGTTTCTGCATTTTTATGTTCTTAATCCAGTACAGTTAGATTTTATTGTATTTGTCTCTTATTTGAAAAGGGTGCGTATGCACCAGTAATCTTGGATGATTCATGGTCATTTTTATTTTTTATAATGGAGAGCTTTACTGAAGGAGTGTGAGACTTCAGCCAGATCTCAGTATTCTGTCTCTGAATAAGACAAATTGAGTTTCCTCAGATGCTGTATTATCTTTTTCATGCAGCTTTTACTGGTTTACTTACTAACAAGCTGTTTTTCCCCCAACTTCTCCTCTTGTGTTTCCCATGCAGCTTGCAGCATAAATTCCTTCAGACAAACTCATATGTTTGACGTAAAACATTTTGAAATAGTCTTCAGATTCCTGTCTGAATAAAAAGGTAAATAATGTACCTTTTATTTATTACAGAAATGTAAAGAGATGGTTGCCTATTTCAGCCACCAGCTGCTAGACAGCCTCCAGAAAGCCACCCGACTGTCTTTGGATAGTCTTAAAAAAAGAATATTTGTTTCAAAGTAAGTTGCAAATGAAAAATTCCTTCAATAGTATTACCAGAACAAATTTATTTCTGTGTAATATAATAATACATAATTATATATATATAATATATATTCACACTTGTAATGATACATGCACTTATATCATTAGTCAAATAGTTCCAGACCTCTTGGGCTTTTTAGCTCAAGCAAAACCTCAAGAACATTCACTTTTGTTGCAGTGATGCTTTGGGCCTGCAATTTTCTTTTATGCTTTAGTTCTTTATATTGTTAGTTATAGTCTATGAACTTTGTTTTATGCAGAAAATGAAGTTTATTTCTACTATTGCTTCCCTTCTGCCTATACCCTTTCATTTTTATTCACATGTATTTCCCTTGGGATTGCTTTCATGATACTGTTAGTAGAATTTATTGTCCAGCACAAATGACTAGAACTTAGATGACCATTCTAGGTCATATATGAGAGTGTGGCCATATGTTCATCTCATTTCAGATTGTTTCTGCAAGCATGGCTATGCACTCAGAGTTGTTTTGCATAGGTTGAAGATCATCCATGCACTCTTTATGAATTCTGTATGATAATGGCAAGATCCATCCAATCTTATAATTTTTCTATATTCAGTATAATTTCTATAGATTCTTCTCTGCTCAAACAGGCTTACACTTCAGAGACAGAATTGCTTCAGTGTAGTATATTATATGTTGAAAAACCTTCTTAGAATTCTATTAAAAGAACTTATTTTAAGCAGGTGAAATTGATGGTGTTTTGTCATTAATGTGTGCTGAAGCTTGAGTTACTTTTTTCTTTTTCTGAGAACCTCTTTCATGTATTGAAATCCTGATCCTATTGAAATCAATAAGTATTTATTTGGCTGTGTCCTTTATAGTTGTCTACGGTATTGTATTGTTATTTGGTCACCATGTCATGTCATAGCATTTAGAAATTGTACTTTGCACTTTTTTTTTAGTTTTAGTTTTGAGTGAGTTCAGGTCATGTATTTATCACTTCGCACTAGTCTGTCATCTTTGAAGCTTTTTTTTTTTTTTCTGTTGAATATTTATCTAAAATGTAATGAGGGAACTTTTACTCTTGATAGGATGTTGCATGAAATGGTCAGTAAAACCTTTTTATGCTCTACTTAAAGCACTGGCAGAGGTCCATCATTCTTAAATTGAGATACTAAAATTCAGAATCAGAAAATTTTCTGGATAAAAAATTCTGAAAGCAATGACTGGATCCAAGGTAACCTTTATCTGAATGATGGAACTCTGGCTATTATCTTTACCCTTTAAACAAGAAGCTTCTATAAGTTTTGTCGAGTAGTTCACAACTTAATGCAAAAAGTCTCCATGAGAGTGCCCAGAAAAGGTAGCTCAAAATAATATTTCTAAGATAATTTGGGGGGCGGGGGGGGCAAGGATCATGGTGAAGTATTTACAACGTGTTTCAAAATTATTTTCAGCAAAACTACATTTGGGAGAACAAAATTTTCTGTTCGTTCAAATGAATCTGAAGAGGTTGCTTCTTTTCTAAAAGTGGAAGTACACCTTGCTATTCCCAATGTGGTAAGTTATGTGTCATATATGTAAGGTGAAATACACTGTCTTACAAGTTAGCTCTGCATTTGCCCAAGCACATGATGTGGGCAAACTTCTACTGAGCCAGTGTCTGTTCCAAAGGAGAACAGTTGCTCAGGCTTTTCAGTGCTCTGAAAGCACTGATGAAATGTGCTCACAGTTCCAGTATTCCTGGTTTCTGTCTTAGTGGTACTTGCAGAACCTGGCCTTTTATCATTCTTGCGTGTTTCAGCAATTATATTGCAATCTGCTCGTCAGTGTTCTGTGCAGAATGATTACAGTTCTCCTTCATGTGTAGCTGTTCCATTGCTGGAATAGTTTTTTCACTTTTTTTTTTTTTTAATTATTATTTTAACTGTTTTGTTCCTTGTGTGATTTAAATCCTTTGTTTAATAAGAATAATGAAGATTATCTTTGCTCAGTTTGGCTTTAGTCGTCTCAATAGGAAGTAAGTTGACCAGAAGGAGAAACACTGAAAAAAACTGAGAAGATTCAAAACCAAGAAAAGAGCTGTGCATTTCTGTGTGCAGAGAACAAAAAGGCAGCTTGATTGCAAAGAACTAATGCATGCATTTGTTTTCCTTTTGTAGAGTAAGATAACTCTGTGGCAACAATATGTATGGTATTTTATTTTATATGTGAGAAGGTAACTTAATATTATCCAATTATCTTATAAAGATTAAAAGTTTTGTATTAATTAAATTACAATGAAAGGCTCTCTTCTAAGGTGATGCTCCTTTTACATTGAACTGGTATTCATGTTGACGTTCTGTTGTGTACACACACTGTGTGTTAATGCGTGGTATATAAGGTCTGTCAAAGTGTAGAATTTTTACCTTGTTGATATTTATATAAGCATAAATCCCCAAGCTTCATCCACTGCAAAGGGAAGTACACCTATCTTTCTTTCCAATCCTGTGAAATACTTGGCTGATCCAGGGCAGTAATCAAGTAATGCTGGGTAAACTAGCACTTTGCTAGTGCTAATAAGATTTTGTAAGATCCTTGCTTTTATGCATGCAAGTGCTCAATCTGTGAAATTGATTTATAAAACATCAGAGTCACTTTTAAGCAATTTATATCCCAGTTATGAACAATCCTGTGGATGATTTAATCATTTCAAAATGATGGCTTGCACATAAAAGCTGTAAAATTTTGTTCTAAGGACTATATTTGAGGATAGAGCATATCACAAGGGTGATCTTTCTTCTGAAGTTGAACAAAAGTGCTGTTTTTCTATTATTTCCTGGATCACTCTCAGGTAGATTCTTCCTCCTGCTCTGTATTTTGGAGAAGCTGATGTGTGTCTTTACTCCACCTTATCCTACATAGAATTATTTTCAAACGAGGACAGGACAAAGTAAAACTTAGCATTACTGCTGCCAATACAGTTCAAAAAGTTTTGTGTTTGGGACTTTATGGCGGTTTGTATACTACTAAATAAAACAAGTTGGAGGCTATTCTTTGACCTCAAAGTGAGCTGACATGAAATGGTGTGTATCCACAGTATCTTCCTGAATCCAGGAGTTAGCATTCAAACTGTGTTAGGAACAGGCCTTGTCATGTTTTATGCACCAAACTGTGCCTGAATTTTTTCCAGGAGAGTTCTTTTTTTGCATCATCTCAAACTATGCTAAGAGAGCATACTAGCACTTATCCAGTGTGGATGATGGCAGACCAGAGTCTGTGTTTTGACCCTATTCTAATTCAGATCAAGAATCTTTGTTTTCCTTACAATACTTTTAATCATGTACTCTAGTAGTTGAGTATGAGTTCTCTTCCTTTTCTGACTTGGGTATTAGATTGCTCTCAGAATTATGGTACAAAATCCTTGATAAATATACAAGTTGAGATCTTTAGGGCTACTGTATGGAGTTCCATTAATTTACAAAACACCATACTCTTGCAGAAGTTTTTGAGATAATGCTACCTTTGAGGGAAAAGAAACTTACAATATTTATTCAACTAAGACCTTTGACACTTTGATCCAGGTGATTTTGTTTGCCGGATATTACCCACAGTGTAGATGTATGTGTAGATAAGCACTGAGAAGGAGAGGTTATATAGCTATAAATTTTCTTAAAAATGAGCTGTCCATATGTATTTTTATGACCATCCCTCTTACAGCTCTCTCTCACAGAATTTAGTATCCAGTAGTTAAGAGCAACAGAGACAAGGATCTTAGTCTGCAATTTTTAATGTGTTGTAATTCTAGAATGCTGGAAACAAGGCTCATAATGTAGGCCCACACACTATAAAAATCATTATTAAAATGCTGTTTAAAATGTTGTAGGAATTGTAAAAATAATTGTAAAAAACTCCAATAAATTTATCTATTTATACACTTGCTTGTCATTTTTCCCACCGTACGACTGTACAAATAAATAGTAGGTCAGTACAGTATGTTTAATTTGTTTAGAGACAGTTCTGAGCCCAATAAACTGTTAAAGTTGCATTTTTTCCAGCTTCTATTCCGGAACAAGTTCTGCAATTCCCTATGAATGAAGTAAAACTGAGGTCTTAGAAAATGACAATCATCAGTTGCATTTATTTCAATAATATTTCAACTGTTTTAAATAGGTAATGGTTCCCAGTTTAGATGATATACAGCAAGCCATCAATCGCATGATTCAGTTAGTACTGGAAGTAAGTCGTGGAATTGCTCAGTGGGGACAGAGACATTTGCAGAAATCTAGTTTAAGAGCAGAATCACGTACACAACAAGTATCTTCAGCAGGCTTTGGATCATCAGGAAAAAGAGGCAAAAAGGGGGAAAGTAAGTAGTTTGGTTTTTGTTTTGTTTTGGTTTTTTACTTATTGCAACTTTTTACTTTAAAAAAAATGCCCTATGTAAATATTTGTGAATAAACTCACTTTTTCTTCAAAGTCCAGCTGTGCATTATCTTGAATTCATTTGTTGGGTTTATTTTGATTTAATTAGCTTTATTTTTGAGAAATAGCTTTTCAGGCTTATGTGTTAGAACTCTGAGAAACAATTAGCAAAAAAAAAATCCTAGAAAAATTGCTAGATTCTGAATCTCCTATTTAATTTGAGGCAAAGTAACCTTGTTAGTTTATTTTTTTACCTACTTATTATGGAATGTAGCCATAACAATATAGTTGAAACCGTAAACAATGATTGTAGACTAGTTGTTATTGGAATATTGAGATAGAACAAGAGCTAGTTTAATAACTAGATTCCAGTAAAGATTTTAATTGCTGGCTATATTCCTAGAATGGATTATAAAACACTTCAAGTGTTTGTTCAGGTGAATATTCAGGCTGTAGATACACCTGCATCTATTTTATTCAGATACTTATATCCTTAACATTATTTCTAAGTATGTTGCCATATGCTTTGCAAGCATCCACAAAAGCCCAAACATATTTTTACCATCTGGTTCTCTTAGCTGCTTGTCTGAGCCAGTGATATGCAGTACAGTTGTTTGTTTATTGTGATTCCTTTGGAGTGTCTTTAACAACTTGGAAATTTTTTCTTTGTAATAGTCCAGAGCTGGGACTTTATTCTTCTACTAATGTGCTTTGTATGCTTTTAACCTCCTTAATGGGCTTCAAGCAGGATGGCAGGAGACATCTTTATCAGACAGGCATAGCCCTTTTCTCTGCTGTGTCAAAATGCAACATCAGCAAGTAACCATTTTCATCACCTTTAAACTACTCATCAGCAACACCTGGAGACATGTTAATGTCTGGTCAATGAGATCTGTGGAGTACACTGGCAAGGATGGATCAATATGAGACTTTATTTCTAGTGACCAGATCCCTCAAAAAGTCTTCAGACTAAAAGAGAACTTGAAGTTGCATTAAATCCCCCACGATGAAACAATGTGTGTGGTGGGAAGAGTAGATTTTTCTTTTCTATTCTCTTAAATCTGCTTCAAAATTCTGACATTGTTATGACAGAAGGAGCTCAGGGATATCCATGTCTATATTGACTATGATTGTCCCAGGAATTCATCAAAGATGAAGAAGGGACATGATAAATTGCATTTTATTTTCTTTCTATTTGAGATTACTTGTAGTTCTTAAAGGAGACAAGGCTCCTGTTTCAACATCAACAGTGTAACTGGAGAAGGAGCTACCAGTGTCTAAACTGCTTTTGAAAGTATGTTTGGAGGCAAGAGGTTTAGGAAAATCTCTAGATTGTTCTTTCTCTTTTTTTTTTTTTTTTTTTGTTCCTTTTTTTTTTTCCTTTCTTCATTCAGTTCTAGCCTCTTTCAGACAAGACTCAAAAGATTTTGATATTAGCAGCTTATAAGACAAGTACAACTGCAAAACATGACAGACTTTATTTGTGCACTCATTAACATATGACTTGGCAAAGTTTAGCATCTTTTTTGAAACCACTAAGAATGTCAAGAAGTTATTTATTTGAAGCATGTTAGAGATCAAGAAACTTACACTGTTTTACAGGGTTTATACGATTAAAAAATATTAATTGTGTAAATTTTAAAAAAATATAAAATGTTTGTGAGGCCATGTTGTGTTCTAGTTACAATTAAATTACAATGGAAAAAATGAAATTTGTGAGTTATGATGGCTATTTGCTTTCCATTTGGAAACATTAACTCTAGACTGGAATTGTTCTAGCTGTATAGATCCTGGCCTGAAGCAGCATTTGGCACTTTCCTATTAAGCAGTCAGACATTTGAAGAAGGATATTCAGCCTTACTGAACAGCATCGTTGCTTAACTTGGCATGCATAGGTTTAGAAGTGAACTCGAACCAGATTTTTAGTGGGTTATTCATTTACATATAATTTTATTTTACAGAAAGAGTTGAAGATGTGCTTGCCAGAAAGCTAAGAAATTTTTACTCAGGTGTTGCAGAACACGAAGATATTTCTAAATTAGTTTTGCTCCTTTCTTCTTCTATGAATTCTCTAAGAGAAGTAGCTAGTGAAGTTCTACAGGACTTTCAAAAGTATAAGGTGCTGTGGACAGAAGATAGAGATGCCAAAATTCAGGTGAGTTTAATGACGACCACCTACAGGACTGTTCTTCATTCATTTTATCTTTCAAAATCAGAAAACAATGAGAAAAAAAAAAAAAAGTCAAGGAAATAGGTGTAGAAATCACATTAACATCTGAAATTCTTATTTGACTTTGAAGTAGTAATGGTAGTATATTTCCTAAGCAGAAGTAATAGCATGCTACCTAATTTTTGTGTTGAGGTTTGACTTTTCCTGCTTCTGTGCCATTCTACATACTGATGAACTGGTCCTAATTTGTTAATTGCTTTAATTTTTGTTTGTGGAACTCTGGATTTTGGGCCAAAAGAAACTACCCAAGTCTCACATGATATATATATATCACAAACCATAGAAATTCCCATAGCACCAGTGCTGATAATTGTGCACTTTTCTCTATGGAAAATGTGTATTTTGAGTTTAATACATATTTTTATTCATCACCCTTCCTCTAGTTATTTTAGGAGATGAATTCTGCATTCTCTGTTCCAAGAAGACTGATCTATTCAATTCTTAGTGTTTTGAACTCTAAGTTGAATCCTTAATTGTGGTAGAAAAATTTAGTGTCTACTACAGCAAGAAAAAGCTAGCTTCCAGGAACTGGAGGTCCCTGGGACTTCTGCTTCAGAATATTTCCCACTGTCCTTGTAAACTAGAGTTTTAATTTAGAGTTTGAATTTATAAGTTCAGTAGAAGAATGTTGGCTTCTATATCTACTTTATTTAAACTTGGCTTAATTGAGTTTTCTATTCTTATCTTTTCTATTTAATAGACTACATTATAGAACTGTGAATATCACATCACCTTGTTTTACAACAGGAGCACTGGTATCTTTTGAGTGTCACAATGCAAGTTGTGCATTTTGTGGTCAAAAAACCCCCCACTTTATATGCAGAGCTGAGAATTTACCGTTAGTCTAATTTATATTTTAAGCCTAATCAAATAAATATTATTAATTTAGATACTACTGAGGAAAATAATACTGCTACAGAGAAAGCCTCAATAATAATGCGGTTGAGTATTATTCACACATGCCCTAGGTTCTACATTCTTTCTTTAGCACTGTGCTAACGCTTCAACTGCCTGTCTGGGTACTCTGAGACAAAACAATAGAAATGAGTAACGGGTTTCAACATTTATTACTTGGCCATGCAAGGTAGGCATATTGAATACAACTCTTGTGTAACATTTCTGAAATGCAGCTTTTCAGAATTGCAGAACTTTTCTACACGTGAGTTCTGCTCATGAAACTACTTAGAAAATTTATTTTGCTGTGGACTACATAATTGGGCTAGTGGCGTAGTCTTTCTGTAACCACAGGCATGTATATTTTGATCTTCATTTCATCACCTGTTTTCACAAAACCAGTAGGCACTTAATATGTATGTGATATCTTTTTCTCTATTAAATTTGATTGAAATATGATTCTATGATATGATTCTATGAAATTTCCCCACAAGCTTGAGGGTTGCTGACAGAGAAATTTATAAACATTAACACCTCATCATGTGCATTTTATTATTTTAGTAAGGCTACAGAAGGCTAAAACCAGGTATAATATTGGTATACATTTTCAGTAATTCCTGAATAATTTTTGCCACTTGTTTTACCAAAAATATGAAAAAGGACATTTGTTGATTGAAATTTTAAACTACACACAGCAATTTTTGGCTAGCAGTCCAACTCTGACTGAAATTAAAGAAGAAATACTTCACTATGATATGCTTGAGAAAGAGATGGAAGATTTAAAACCCGTTATTCTTCTTGGTCCAATTGAATTACATACAGGTATGACATTTTCTTATCTTTGTATGTGCAGTAAGGTAATTAATACAATAATAATTTTATTTGGTTTATTTTTTGAAATAAATGCTAACAATGTGAATAAAAATTACTGAAGAGACCTCCCTGACTGATCACCCATGGCTCACTCAGGCCCTTCTAAGAAATCTGACTTGAAAAAACTTGAAAATTCCCCTTGTCTTCTCTTTGGAGTGGCAAAATTAAATTCTGTCATGACGGTTTAGTTATCATGGAGGCTTGCTAAATAGTTAATGAATATGTACTGACACTGATTTGATCATCCCTGGCAGTCATCTCTGGCACCAGGTCAGCCAGTGCTTATAAAGAGAATTGGAAGCATAGATCACCTCCTTTGGTACTGGTGCAAGACTAGCACATAGCTGCATTATCTTCTTTTTCACTGTCAGTGTCTGTTTCAGCAAGAGATATGGCTACTTAGCCATTCCCACGTTCAGCATCCACAGCTCTCAGAATATCATGTGTTTTCCTGTCCACCTCTACTGTTTTTAAATACAGAGATGCTGGCATCAAAAGACCTAGTATGGGAATGTGTTCCCTCAGTTCTATATAGCACCGTGCCTCAGTACCGGGGCCTTCTGTGACCAAGACGACTTGGTAATCATTGATCATGTTACTCTGACGAACAGTCAGGTGTGGAAAAATGTATTCTCTCCAGACAACTACTTGTTGAAGAGTTAAGCTGTTTGTGCTATTGACAAAGCAGCAAGGATTTCAATGGTACTTACCCCTCTCAACCCCTGTCAGCTTGTTGTGTAGCTGACATGTCTTCTCTGAACCAGTGTCACTGTTCTTTTTTTTTTTTTTTTTTTTTTTAAAAAAAATTCTGTGGAAGATGTTATAATGATTCTATCTAGGGACAAATGTTTTAGTTTCCCAGTATCAGTGTGGCCATGCTTCTAATAAGCGACCATCACCTTCTGAGAGATTAGATTTATTATATTGAAAAATCATCTCTGTACAATTTGTCTTCCTTGTATATCAGAATCATAGAAT
>NW_010294812.1:0-3429 GCF_000700745.2 Antrostomus carolinensis
TTTCAGTGGAGTAAGATTTAAGAAAGCATAAAAGGATTTTGTGTCATAAAGAATATTTTAAGCCTTATCCATGGGCTATACACATGGGGAAAATAAAATCTAGAATGAAGGAAGGATGAACGAATTACCTTCCCAGACGGCAACGGGAGATCTGGCCACCCAGGACACTGAGAAGGCTGAGGTGCTCAGTGACTGTTTTGTCTCAGTCTTCACCGGCAAGGGCTCGTGCCACACTGCCCAAGGCCTAGAAAGCCAAGGAAGGGTCTGGGAGAATGAAGAACTGCTTACTGTAGGAGAAGATCAGGTTTGTGAACACCTAAGGAACCTGAGGATGAACAAGTCCATGGGACCTGATGAGATGCATCCCCGGTCCTGAGGGAAATGGCAGATGAAGTTGTGAAGCCATTATCTATCATATTTGAGAAGTCATGGCAGTCTGGTGAAGTTCCTGCAAACTGGAAAAAGGGGAATGTAACCCCCATTTTTAAAAAGGGTAACAAGGAAGACTCGGGGAACTACAGGCCGGTCAGTCTCATCTTAAGTGCCAGGCAAGATCATGAAGCAGATACTCCTGGAAACCATGCTAAGGCACATATTAAATCAGAAGATGATCAGTGACAACTAGCATGGCTTCACCAAGGGCAAATCTTTCCTGACCAATCTGGTGGCCTTTTATGATGGGGTTACATACAGCATCTGTGGGTAAGGCTAAAGCAACTGATGTCATCTACCTGGACTTGTGTAAGACGTTTGACATTGTCCTGCAAGACATCATTGTTTCTAAGTTGGAGAAATGTGGGTTTGATGGATGGAGAACTCGATGGAAAAGGAACCGTCTGGATGGTCACACTCAAAGAGTTGTGGCCAACATCTCAATGTCTGAGTGGAAACTAGTGACGAGTTATGTCCCTCAAGGGTCGATATTGGGGCTGGTACTGTTTAACATCTTTGTTGGAGACATGGACAGTGGGATTGAATGCACCCTCAGCAAGTTTGCTGACAACACCAAGCTGCGTGGTGCAGTTGACACGCTGGAGGGAAGGGATGCCATCCAGAGGGACCTTGACAGGCTTGAGAGGTGGCCCTGTACTAACCTCATGAAGTTCAACAAGGCCAAATGCAAGGTTCTGCACCTGCGTAGGGGCAACCCCAAGCACAAATACAAGCTGGGCGATGAGTGGCTTGAGACCAGCTCCGAAGAGAAGGACTTGGGAGTGGTGGTGGATGAGAAGCTCAACATGAGCCGGCAATGTGCATTTGCAGCCCAGAAGGCCAACCGTATCCTGGGCTGCATTAAGAGAAGCATGACCAGCCAGTTGAGGGAGGTGATTCTCCCCCTCTACTCTGCTCTTGTAAGGCCCCACCTGGAGTACTGCATCCAGTTCTGCAGACCCCAACGAAGAGAGACATGTACTTATTAGAGTGAGTCTGGAGAAGGGGCATGAGGATGTTCCAAGGGCTGAAGCAACTCTCCTATGATGACAGGCTGAGAGAGTTGGGGTTGTCCAGCCTGGAGAAGAGAAGGTTTCAGAGACATCTTATAGCTGCTTTCTGATACCCAAAGGGGCCTACAAGAAGTTGGGGAAGGACTTTTCATAAGGGCAATTAATGACAAAACAAGGGGAAACGTCTTTAAGCTGAAAGAGGGTAGATTTAAATTAGATATTAGGAAGAAATTCTTCACTGTGAGGGTGGTCAGACACTGGAACAGGTTGCCCAAAGAAGTTGTGGATTCCCCCTCCCTGGAAGTGTTTAAGGCCAGGCTGGATGAGGCTTTGAGCAACCTGGTCTAGTGGAAGGGGTTGCTGCTGATGGCAGGGGGGTTGGGACTAGGAAGGTGTTGCTGCTGATGGCAGGGGGCTTGGAACTAGATGATCTTTAAGGTCCCTTCAAACCCAAACCATTCCATGATTTTATGGTTCTATGAATAGGTTAGCAAGCTGATATTAAATACATTTATTTTTATAAACCTAATCACGAAGGAATTATTTGAAAGTTGCATGATTTTGACTGATCTGAATAATGTCTGGGAAGTGTAACCTCCAGTATGTTTGCATTAGTTATAGGATGTGTGCCACTATCCCATTTCTAAATTAAGTCCAGGTTCTTGGGTGTCTTTTAACTGAAGTTTGATTGTTTTCTATGTCTGTTGATTAAGTTTCAAAAATACTCTCCTGTATTTTTATTTGGCTGTGGCATAGAAGTATAACAATACGAGTATACTAAACTATCAAGATATATATCATCCTCCATCAACACATACTTGAGGAAATAATGTACATGATTAGTTCTGATTGAACTAATAAACATACTTTTTAGAGGGAACAAAATGCAATGCATGATTACAAGTAACTGGAGTCAATTCACTGTGAGCTTTTTCTGGTTCATGACTTCAGAACAAAATTCTGGAGTAGCATTACGGATAGAAATTATTAATTCTCATTTCACTGATTTATTGCCATTGAAATGAGAGTCATTCCTCTCCTGTAGCAGACCTCCAACTCCCTTCCAATACACTATACTGTGGAAGGAATTTACACATATGTACCAGTCTACTACTGCTATTCTAGCCAGTGCTATAAATAATACAGGATGTGCAATGGTAAATATTTGAACTGAACTATAGATATTTTGTGTACTCTTAACCCAACATTTTGAGGAGATTTTGAAAGTCAAATCTTTGCCTTGGCTGTGGGTGCTGAGGGGGAAAACTACTTGACCGATAAAGTCAGCAAAAAATAAGATTTTTGTAATTGAACACTTCCTTGAAGACAAGTGTATGATTTATTAACCTTCAGAACTAGATCAATGGTGCCAGGTTATTATCCATTTACACTGGGTTTTTTTTGCTTTCTTTATCAACAGGCTATGCTCAGTTGGAAAATTAATGGTAAATAGAAAATTTATTTTCCCTCACTTTGCGCCAAGAGGGTTTAAAATTAGATAATTGTGAAAGATTAGACAGCTGGCATCAAATCTGACCTCTTTCACTGTTCTGTTTGAATGCATTATAGCATATAACATCAGTGCCCCCTACTAGGATCGGTTTAGAGTTCAAGGCAAAAGAAACATGATGTTCACACATTGTGATAAAAATTCTTAAACATAATCTAAGAACTTCTATTATATGACACTTTAAATAGTATCATGGAAAGTACTTCACGTGTTTCACTGGACTTTTATCCACTTGCTTTTACTAGATTAAAACCAGGAGATTATAGCTCATGAAGGATTTTCTCCTGAATTTTGTTCCTAAATATTTTAATCTTTTCATCACTGTCAGGTTGCAGAATCACAGAAAAACAGAATGCCTGGTTATAAGTTTATTTTTTTATTTGCCTAGACTTATGTATTTAATTTTCAAAAATCTTTTTACTTTTTATTTCTATTTAAATTTGTAGGTTCGTATGTAAAAATGTCAAATTCGGG
>NW_010294812.1:3466-6713 GCF_000700745.2 Antrostomus carolinensis
ATGGTGGAATGATTACTTATTTCCTCCAGTGATGTCAGAGCTATTAATCTTGCCTTCAGCACTGTCACCGATAATGTTTTAGGCTACAGTTGAGCTCTCTGTGGAGTATATTAATATGTATGCTGTTGTTTGTCACCTCATTTGTTTCAGCGTTTTCAAGATAACAACCTGCTCTTCCCAAGAAATGGAAAACTCCTTTGTTCAGTATGAAACAGCATTTTGTTTCTAGGAAGTTCAATTTATTTAGGATATTTTAGGACTATTCTGTATGTTTTCTTGAATACAGTTTCTATCTAAGTTTTTGTAACAGGCTTTTTGGGTGTATTATCCCCGATTCTGACATCCTCCTCTCCTCTTAAAACTGTAACTTTCTATAGATAATTCGATTTATGGTGACACAGAGAGAAAGAATATACAAAAATAACATTATATCAACTAGTGATTAATTTCCAATGAAATACTGGAGATGGGAATGGGTTGACTTAAGCCAGGGTCAACATTTTCAAACTCCTGCATTTAAGGGTTCATGAATAAATCAAAATTAAGAGAACTAAATGAAAATGTCCTAATTTCTTTGAGTGAACACTTGCACATCAAACTGATTGTTTCACTACTAATAGATACCTACACCACTTAAATACAGTGGTTGCTCTACTTTGTGCACAGGTGAGTTTGTAGGAGATTACATTTTAGATTCAGACTTTAATATTCTGACCCCAAGGTGGCTTTTTTCATTTCTTAGTATGTTATCTTTGATAACAGTTCAGACTGTCTTTTATTCACCTGCTTTTAGACTTCCAAAGATAACGGTTATCTTGGATGGCCTGAGAGTTCTTCTGAAACACAAACTTTCACATGTGATCAAAACCCACAGTTTTAAAAGTAAGACTGTATATTTGAATAAATTTGATTGAAGGTTTAAATAGCTTCCTGAACATACACTGAGGAAAACTAAGCATTTGTTACATATTGCAAAACCTCTTTGCACATTAATTTTGCAGCCCTCAGTGCAAATCAGACATGATCTTTCTTCTTGTTTCAACAAAGAAAAAAACCCAAAACAATGGAAACTTGATAGCTTTGTAGTACGTATGTGTCATTTGAGATATGGAATAAGAACAGTTCTTTATATCTAGTTCATCTAGTTCATCACATACTCACTGAATTCTTTCAAGATAGGTTATTTTCTCTGCTCATCTTACAAAATCAGCTCATATTCTGAGTATTAAAAAAAAAAAAAAAAAAGATTAAACCAAAAAGAGCGATCTCTTTTTTAGGTCACATCCTCCTGCCCTCTTATGTCCAGAATTTTAAAGCAGGAAAAGCAGTGATGTAAAATTCAGGTATTATATACATGTAGCTGTAAGTTTACTCCTCTGGAAACAGATTACCTCCTGGGGATTTATGTTCGCATAGAGACTCTCAAATTTGTCCAGTAACAAAGAATTAAATATTCCTGTTTATTGATTTAGTCCTAGATCTTTTTTACTTGTTTAATTAGAATAATGTATTCTCCAAAAAGCAACCTCATTTTGCTATCTTAATAGTTCTTTGTCTATATACATAAATATGTTTATCTTTTCTGTATTTATGATCTGGATTTTTATGATGATTGAAAAATATGAAGACAAAGAAAATATAGAAATATACTTAACTTGGATTGAAAGCTTAGTAGGGTAACTCATCTCAGTAAACTGATATGTGTTGTTTTCTTTTCTGAAAGAAAAAATAAATAAGAACATGGATATGGAAAATTTTCTGTTTGTACATTATGTCATTATACTTGATACAAGATAACATTATAACATATCCTTTCAGATACAACAATAATTTAGAGAGATTTGCTGTTTTAATTATTAATCACAACACAATAAAATCCTGCAAATATCAGGTTATAGGAAACAGCCATGTACCACTCAATTGAAAGCTTACATTCAAGTGAGAGGAAGAATCTATTTATAGATTACTTCCTTTGAATAGCTCCTGTGAATTAACACTTGGACAGGACCTTGAAGTGAAAAATCAATCCAGTTACATAATTTGTTCTTCCTGAGGGGCTGTGTATGGAGAGAATAGATACCAGTGAGAATTCAGAGAAAGGAGGATGACAACTTTGTGACTTCAGCCTCAGAGGCCCACAGAGTAGAAGGGTGGCAGAAACATATAACCAGCTCACTTAAACAGTCTTTGTGAAGTCAGGATATTTAAACAGAAATATCAAAATAGCAGAAGTAGTTCACAAAAATAGACAGAATTATGAGTATGTTCTACTCCTCAATGTCTAATTCTGAGGCATGGTAGGCACTCAGGTGATGTGACAGTTTTCACCACCCACATTTGCAAGCTTCCCTTTCTTGTTTACTCTGTAAAGATTCAAACCTTATGATCAGGCAAAATTTCAGGGGAAAAAAAAACAAAAAACAAAATGAAACAATAAAAAAACAAATTAAACTGCTGGTGATTTAAAGGCAAATATTTCTGCAGAGATATTTGCTCACTAGGATCAAAGTATATTATTTTTGTAATAATTTACAAAGAATCTCAACAGAAGTTCTCTTTCTTTCTCTCTTGATCTCTTTCATTTTTTTCTTTTTCATGAATACAGTAGCTGTTCCAGTCTGTAGTCTAAATTGAAATGTTCCCAAGGTGGCAGCTTGCAGTCTCAAAGGGAGACTTTACTTTGCAAAGGGGTTTACTTATTTATTTTTTTATACTGAGTAATATATTTAAGGGTTACTTAAGTATTATTCATACTTCAATAGCCTTCATGTTATTTTTAGAGTGACATATTATGAACATATAATAAAGTGTTAATATCTGTTCAGAATGGATGTAAATTGATGGAACAGTCATTAAAATTATAATTGTTAAAGAACATTGTAGAGCTGAATATAATTACGTACTAAAATGAATATGCGCATTTACATTTCTGCAATCAAAAACTAAATTTTTGCTGACATCTGGAATCTTTATTTTCCTTCATAAAGTGAAAGCCAATGTAAAAACAGAGACAGAAGAAACAGAAATCAAAGTTGATACACAGAAGGTGTCAAATGATTTTAAGTGCTATATATATATATATAACTACAAGAAAGGCATTGAGTTGCTGGAGCATGTTCAAAGCTGGGCAACAAAGCTGATGAAGAGTCTGGAGGGCAAATCTTATGAGGAGCAGCTAAGGGAACTGGGATTGTTTAGTGTGGAAAAGAGAAGGCTGAGAGACCTTATCACTCTCTACAGCTACCTG
>NW_010294813.1:0-2715 GCF_000700745.2 Antrostomus carolinensis
GGTCCCTTCTGACTCACAACATTCTATGATTTTATTCTGGCCATGACTGGCAGAAAAATACAGACCAGAAAATCCAGGAAAGGTTCTGGGAAGAGGCAGGCAGGTCTGGGATCCCACCTTGTCATATCACACATGCTAAAGGTACATGGGACCCCTTTGAGATCCTCAAGGGACCATGCCTGGGAAAGGGCTTTGCCACCTCCCTCTCTTCCTCTTTAGCATCCCCATAGTGTGGACTGGTTGGGATTTCCTACAAGTCTTTCAGGCAGCTCAGGGAGGAGAATGAGCAGCTACATCCCCAGCACTCCATAAGTCATGGAAAGAGAAATCACAGCCCTGTGCGTGTGTACGGCTGAGCCCTGGTGCAGTCAGGAGTCAAACATCGTTAACATTATTGCACATTAGAGATGGTAATTTTCTAACAGAAAAGGTATTGCACCCAACATGAGGTAATTTATTTTGGATCTCATTATGATGGATAAAGATGAATTAATCACCATGCTGGAAGTTAGTGGTTGCCTAGGGACCCATGATCATGACCTGATTATATTTAATATAGGCAATGAGAAAACAGTCCTAACCAATTCTATATGTCTTTAGACATACATACTCACATGGTGCTTTAAAAAGACTAATTTCCCAAAGCTGGGGAAAATTATGAGTGGAATTAATTTGGAGGGAAATTTTAATCAAAAAAAAAAAAAAAAAAGTGAATGAAGGTAGGAAATTCTTTAATGAGTGCTTATTAGGTCATAATTTCACCTCAAAGAAAGAAGACAATTTTGCCTAAAAGTCCACACTGATTCAGTGGCAAAATGAGGGAGGCTGTTAAAAACAAAAATGCAACATGGAAAGAATGGAGAAAGGGAAAGAAGTTTTGGGATTTAGCTTCTCTGGGTCATTCCAGACTCCCACATCTGGAAGTGAACTGGTTCAGACTGGACAGGAGAGTCCTTTGTGTTGAGTCCAGAAGCATCTAGTTGTGTGCTTGAATGCATCAGTCAAGATGAGTGTGAGTGATTGGCCCAGGAAAGGTACAGGCTGCACCCAGGGCACTCATGTCTCTCAGGAACTCCCATGTCATGGCTAGCAAGTCAGTGAACAAAAAGGAGCTTCTGAAGTGGTTTGGGAACATGGTAAACCATAAGTACAAGTGGGTTCTGTCTCAAAAGGAGCCATTTCAACCTGTAACTAGTAACGTGGCAAAGCAGAGCTCAGTCAACAGGATACCTCTTCCCAGGGGTCCCACTCTAGTTGCGTTGTGAGGTGTTGGCCCAGTGGTGGTGACTCTTCACCGGCTCTAGCAAAGAAGAGCATCCTGGAGATGCGGTGAATGCTAATGCTGGACAGCTGGGAGAGCAAAGCAAACCGACAAAGGGGAACCCAGGCCAGCAACTTCACTTCCAACGGAAATAATGGAGATGGTCATGTGGGATCTGAGTGGTCAAAGAATGGAGATGAACAATATCCATAACTTGTTCTTGGTGAAGACACAAGCTTAAGTAGGGCATCACTTCAAGGTGGCATAAGTCAAGATTGCAGCTAAAAGAGTCAGTCCTGCCTACCCTACACCAGCCTGCACCATGCCTACACTCTGGTGGCATCCTTTCACTGCTTACACCAAGATTAGAGGCAAACTGGGCCAGTGAGCTCATACCAATCCAAGAGTTGAATGGTTTGTTTTAAGCCAGTTCAATTCCCCAGCACAGGAAAGTGCTTTTTTATTATTATTGTTAATTTCCAGGAGCAGCACTTACATGAGCTTAATCAGTTTCTCAAACTGAGAGGTTTTAACATTTTCTTGGGTGTTTGATTTACTGTCACGGAGCATTCTGTTTAAAAAATAGCTCCACAGGCAGCAGAAATGATCATGCTTGTTTTCCTGCGGCTGCCTCCTGTGCACTTCCTCATGTGTCTAGCAATTTGGTTGATCTCAGAAGGAAGCCTTTCTCAGCAGAGGACTAATTTGGGTATGTTTCCTCTAGCCTGGTTGCATACATTCATGTTTTTGTAAAAACAGAGTATTTCTGAGAGCTCTACCTTGCAGTTGAACTTGATGGAAGGTAGCAACAGCAGGATTGACAGGCAGTAATATCACATAATTCCTGCTTCCTTAGGAAACCTGGCTGAAATTGACACCAAACTGCATCAGTCAAACACTTGATAAATGGACTAAGAACTGGCTAAGAGAAATCACAAAAAGAGTTCCTAGAGAATCAGACTTTCTGCAGATCCGGATATGGATCAGTGTTTATTCAACACTTTCCCTCAAGATCTGGGGGCAAATAAAAACTAATTCCAGGTAGGTGGATGACGAAGACCTTCCAAGCGATAGGTCGCATTAGGATCAGTACAGGGTGATGGCAGCCCCTTATTGTTTGTACATTAAAAAGCAAAAATGTATTTTACTATGTCTGAGTTCCCAGTAGACAGGAATTCAGATCAGCTCATTGCACTCTGGAAGGATGGCAGCAGGGTGATTATGAAGGTGTCATGCCAGGAGAGCTCACAGGTTCATGGCCAAGCTATGGAGGATGCTCAGGAGGAGCAGGAAGAAGATATCCTCTCTGCCTGTGCCACTGGGGACACTGGCACTGAAATATCCCTCTTCTGGTGCCCTGTTCCTACAACAACGTGCCCTTTGCTGGGTAGCAGGATGCACAAACCTGCCCTGAGTCCTCAAGGAGTTATGGTTTCATGAACACTTCTCATTCC
>NW_010294813.1:2747-25713 GCF_000700745.2 Antrostomus carolinensis
TTTGGACATCATCTACATTTCCATGTCTGGTAGATTGGTAGCATTTTCCAGTTGGTGTACCACAGTAGTTTCAGGCTACAGTTCTATAAAACAAGAAGCCTCATCCAGCACTTCTGCCAGTTCCTCCTCCTCATCCCCTGCACATGGTTGTGTACAACCAACTGACCTATCACAAAGTCTCCTATATCCATTTTATTAATATCTCCTCTGTGCTGAAGGCAAACTTTTCCTGCTTCCATTCTGCCAGTCTGCAGGTTTCGAACCACTCAGGACCTGTGAGACCACATGTCCTTTCTTGCATGTCCTTCTGAAATGGCTCAGCTCCCTCCTACAGTCCAACCACCACGAGCCATGGGACATGACAGAAGCCTGACTCTTGCATTGTTTGTGTTGCATAAATAATCCCCAACCCTTACGTGCTGGAGTCTACAACATGGTTTATCGTGGCCCTGCCAGGGACATGTGGAGCAGGTAATTCCTGACAGGTCCAACCACTGCCTTTCCCTCCAGAGCCCCTGAACTGGTGCCATGTGGCTGTCAGATCACTGCCAGCTCTGGCAGCAGCCATGGGGAGACCATGATAGCCAGGTCTGAATCCTCACTGTTGGACCATTGCTAGTGAGGAGGGACCAAGATCAGAGCAGGTGACTGCTGGCAGGGCAAATAGCATGTGGCAGAGGAGCAGTGTTGGAGAAAGGTGAGACAGGGTCCAAATACACTGCCAGCAAGTGCAGGTTCTAGTTAACTGAGTGTGTGGGCTGTGGACATGGAAGTACGTGCAAGCAGGGGTGTGAGCCACCAAAGCTTGGTGCCCTGGGTACCAGGGGTGAAGGTGGTTTGGTGCCTGGGGAAGGACATGGGATGGGAAGGTCATTACTTCCTGCAGTGGGGCTCAAGAATGATGCTTTTCCCTGGTGGGATTTATTCCTGTGTATCACTTTGATGGCAGGAGGTGAAGACCAGACACTCAGCAGGACCAAGGCGTGATTTAGCCCTCAGGCAAGAGATCATCACTCTGCCCCACTTTCCCACAAATTCCAGTTTGGCCCCAGGGGAAGGGGACTTTTTTTTGGGGGGGGAGGTGCAAGAGGAATTTTCTGGGAGCTGCAACAGTCTCCTTCTCTGCCAGCTGCCACTCTCCTGGGGTCTGGGAGGCCTGAACACCTCAATACATCCCCCCACTAGGACCCATGGTTCTGTCCCACAGCAGGGATGCTCTGCCTCCTTCCCTGTCCACTGCTGAGGAGGAGAAGCTGTGCTGTTAGCACTGTCCAGCTCTGGGAAGCGTAATTAGGAAGGCATGGGGTGAAAATAAAGGCACAATGGAGAAAGGCATAAACCAGTGGAAGCAAGATGGGAACTAGTATCAAATATTCACAGCCTGGTTTTGTACAGCACACACCAAATCATAGTCCTGCCACAGTCTCAGCGTATTGGCCAATCACTCCCATGGTGTGTGTTCTTCTCCAAAGGGTCATGCTGGGAAGTGGAGTGCAGGACAGCAACACTCAAAGAGGAGATATTCTGATTCCACCCACCTTGCTCCCAGCTTTTCAGTGGAGCCATGATTCCCGCTGAAGTGTTTCCAAGCAGGAAACCCTGGGAGTTCATGCACACAACCAACTCTGGGCCTGCCCTGCAAACCTGGGTGTTTCTGTGCTCCACAAGCAGCAGCCTTGGGATGTTTCAAGGAAAACAATGCTTCATTCATGACCTTGTTGGCTTGAGCCAACAATTTCCCTCCTCACCAGCTGCAGCATGGGCTCTGCTGCCAGCCCTGGGCACAGGACCCAGATCTGTCACTCAGGGCCAAGTTACTCCATACGTGGCAGAAAGGGACAGGCAGGAGTTAGGCTGGAGCACAGAGAGCTGCAAAACACTTGAGCTGACCCTGTTCCCAGCTTATGCTGGGAGTTGAGTAGGGAAGGAGCAAGGGCTGTGCCAAGGAAGGAATTTTCCCAAGCACGTTGGCAAATTGTGCTGAACAGAGGTGGTAGAAACTTAGCCCTTGTCATCTAAGCTGCAACCTGTTACCTTGTCCAGGATGAGACATGGGAGTTCCTGAGAGACATGAGTGCCCTGGGTGCAGCCTGTACCTTTCCTGGGCCAATCACTCACACTCATCTTGACTGATGCATTCAAGCACACAACTAGATGCTTCTGGACTCAACACAAAGGACTCTCCTGTCCAGTCTGAACCAGTTCACTTCCAGATGTGGGAGTCTGGAATGACCCAGAGAAGCTAAATCCCAAAACTGGTTGAGGCTAATCCTGTAGCCTCTGAAACTATCTGCACACTGCCAGGCTCATTTAGCAGATGGTGATCATAGCCGCTGCCTAAGCAGGAGCAGGAGAACTGGTCAGGTTGGGGCTGTTCCTGGCAGTTCTGCAATATTGTCTTAGTCAATAGCTGACAAGATGCTGCAGGCTGTGAATTGCCAATACAGCATTAATGAGTATGTCAAAAAACACAGGGATGAATTATTCAAAGTGTGTGGCTGGAGAGACAGTTCTCAGGACATGCAGACACCCACCTGCACCAGGACAGCTTGGGAGATGTTAGGACTGAGTCCTGGCAGCTGGAGAACAGACCTCAGGGGCCAAACCCTGTAATTCCCTCAGGACTCAGGGTCTGCCTGCCTCCTCCAGGCTTAAAATCTCATTATGGGCAAAAGAGAAGACACCAGACACATGGAGTTAATGTTTCAGCAGTCGAATACTCCAGTCATATAATTAATACAGAAAACCCTGTTTAATAATGTAATCAACATTGTTATACAAAAAAAAAATCTATGAATGTCTGTCCCTTTCTCTGGTGTGCTGTGCTCACCCTTTCAATGTTCCTCTGGATCTAAGGGTACTTAGACCTGGCTCAGAGTGCCAGGCTTCCTCAGGCAGAGATGTGATGGGGAGTCACAGAGAGACACCAGCATCTTCAGTCCTTTGCTGGGAGAAGTCTGATGTTCATGGTGGGGTTTCTTTGTCCTTGATTTGGGAGACCCTGGTGTTATTCTTTTATGCTCCTGCTTCATCAACTCCCAGCTAAAGTTTGAAAGCTGCACAATAGCCTCCCACAGCCCCAGTTCACGTAAAGGGCTCTGTTTCATTATGCACGACAGCCTGGATTTGTTGTGCCATTAACATACACAGTGTGCACAGAATTTAGCTAAAACAGTAATAGTTCTTTAATTGCTAGGCAGTTGTTAAAACAAGCTAGAACCAGCTCAGGCCAAGGCAAGACCAGACCAGTCTTGAGACTCCACACTGACAGGTCAATAAAGTGTCTTTGGCTTTCAACTAGGAATGACAAAAATTATATTTACTGGGCTACCCTGTCATCATGATCAGAGACACACACACACAAATGCATGTTACTGTGACCTGGTTGCTAAATTTCATGCCACAAATGGAGTAATGCTTCTTCACACCTTCCTTTCGGACCCTCTCTATAAATCAGTTTTTGATCCCTGCTGGAATGGTTAATGGTCACTTCAAACTGTTTTTTTGGACTGTACAATACTCCACATCTCTTATGTTATAATCTCCGGTTCATTTTCACCCCACACTGAAGACCATTCACCCCCAGTTTGATCCATTAGAAAGACTGTCTGATAAAAGCTTGTACCTTGTATCCTGAATAATCCTCTCCAGTAAAACACCCTGACCTACCAGTCAGCAATGGGTTCTAGCATGACACAGGAGATCTCAGATTGCACCAGCCTTGTGGGCAATTCCTACTGAAGAGGTCCCTCATCTTCTTCCTTGCTTATACCAGGACGTGAGTTTCAGAGAGGAGACGAAGGTTGCAGAATAAGCTCACTTCATGTCAGCATGGCAATCTCCAAGTCATTCCACTCATTGCTGTCACCTGAGGACATGTATCCAAGAGCTCTGCTAGCTCAAGAGCTCCCAGGGATGCTCTGGGTGGGGTGAGGGAAGGGATGTGCTTCCTTTTCTTGGTGCTGCCTTTGAACAGGATGCAGTGCCTCGTCTGTGCAGATGCTCCTCTGAGCTGCTCATGTTCTGCTTCAGATGCTGCCATTGTGCAGCCTGGCAAGCAGAGCTCGCAAACAGCAACGGGGGCAGAGGAAGGGGGCAGGAGGAGGAAACTCACCACATGTCCTTGTGAACAAGTGGCAGAAGGGGGTGATGTGTTGACAATTGGTCTAGATGATCTTAGAGGACTTTTCCAACCTTAATGATTCTGTGATTCTGTGAACTCACCTCGCTCTTGCTCTGTCTCCTCACCATGCTCAGCCCTGCTGCTCACCCTGTGGCTGTGCCAGGCTGGGGTTTATCCCAGCTCTGCCAGGTCCTATCCTGTCCTGCTCCTCCACAAAGCTCGGGTGGAGGAGGAGATGAGGAATGGCACAGCTGGACACGAAGTGAGCCAGGCTGAAAGCCAACAATTTCATTTTTCCAAGACTCAATTTCACCTTCTGGGATGCTGAGGTGAGTGTGCGGATGTGCTGCGCTTCTTGATTCAACTCATTCTACAACCTCTTCTTGGAGATCAAGAACACTATCACACTAAAAAATAATATGCTCCGGCAACTTACCAGAAACACTGTCAGGAAACAGACACCATGGACGGTGGCTTTGAGACAAGCCTGTCTATAGCTCATTATCTGATTGCAATGAATGTGGGCAGCAGAGCACTGAGACACTCTACAGCTCCCTCACCAAATCCCAGCGTTCAAAACACTTGACTCAGGTCTCAGAAAACATTATGCTGTCCAAAAATAATGAGATTTTAAAAATTAATAAACTCCATCTCTGTTTATTTGCCTTCTATTTTTTTGGAGCTGTTAGGAATCATGTTTCCAGCTTTCCTCTGCAGTCACAGGTTTGGCTCTGATATGATTTTCATTCACGTAATCCCCTGACTCTTGCAGCTAGGGCTGTAAGAAAAATAACAGCTCTCTGAGGACTGACTCATCAGAGCTGCCAACCCTGGTCAAGCTTTTCAGGTTGGTAAGGTAGGGATGGGGATGGGAATGCTTTTAGGAACTCCACTGACTTTGACTTGGAAACTAGTGAATTACTTTACCTGTAAATGCTTCACCTCTGGGATTCATGATCCTTCCTGTGACACAAGGGTCTTTTCTGCTCTTCAGTAAAATCCCAGGGCATACCTCCCCATCATGCTCATATAGAGCATGTGAGCACTGTACCAACCTGCTGAGCAGTATCTGAAGCTCTCATGGGATCAGGAGGATCTGACTGGTCCTACCCACCTGCCAGTGCCACAGCTGTCCTTGCAGAGAGGGAACTGGCTTCTCTGCCTGTGATGGCAAAGCATGGCAATCTGTGTTGGCTGCTTTGCCATGATGTAGGGCTTTGGCTGGGTAGGTGCTTGGGAACAGCCCAAACAATCCCACATAACTGAAGCTTGATGAATTTCAGTGAGTTCAAACATTTGCCCAGTGAATAACATCAAATTCACACTCATTGTTTGTCCTTTGTTCTTTTTCTACTGACAGTCCATTTTCTTACCATGCCAGTAATGCTGCTGTGAAAACTCTGTACTTCCCCAAGGAAGCAGGGCAGGACTGGCTCCATAGCTGTTCTTCTGGTTGCCCTTATGTCATGTGTTGCATCCAGGTTGAATGTCTTCCAGAGTGTGCATGAAGCCAAATGATGTAACTTAGTCACACACTTCTTCAGATCTGATGAAAAGCCGAACAAGAGAATTGATATTTTTTTCTGACAGCTTAGGAAAATGAGATCAAGGGCTCAATATTCTTCAGTGACACATTTGTGCATGCTGACACTCCCCAGTGTCCAGTTCTCTTTGTTTGTGCTCAAGAAACAAACAGGCTTGTGGAAAGAGGAGACGCTGCTACTGTCACTGGAGAGCCCTGCTTTCCCAAAGTATTAATGAGGGTGTCCAGCAAGCTTCAGGGCTCCTGTCCAGCAAGAGGACCACTGCAGACATGCGTGTTCCCCAGGAGTGGGTCTGACTAATCCTGGTAAGAAGCAACTCCACAATCACTCTGCAGTCACTTCAGGAGAGACTTTAAAGGAAAGGATCTTCAGTAAACGTGAACATTTGTGCACATATTTGTTTCCTGTTTTGTATCTCTGACAAACTGCGCAATCGAGGTTTGATCTGTGCTTTGATGGATTAAAGTCATTTTTATTCATTTTTCACTTTGCCCTGCTGTCAGAATAATTCTCAGGTAATGCAAATTCCCATTTGGCAGCCTGTTCCTCTGGGAGAAGAAAACCCCAACATCAGACAGACCAGCTGATTTTCAAGGTGCCTGACAACCCATCACAAAGCAGGCAGCTCTCCAGAGCTGAAGCACTTGATCTGGAGTCTTCAGGCAAGCAGTGTTGGAAAACCGAGAGCTATAAACTCCCTAAATCTTGCTCCTTTCCACTGAGGCCAGCTGTGGTGGATCAGCAATGGTCATCCTTTCACCAGCTGACAGACACCTTGCAGAAGGATGCCTTTGCATAGGAAATACTTATTAAAAAGCAGCTGAATCTTCAGCAGGTGAACCTCCAGGCACCTGCAGGTTGAAGGGCAGGGTTCATGCAGACAGCTGCAGTGTGCAAGGCACGAACAGGGACATGTTTTTCAGATCAGTGCTGCACTCAAAGAATGCTATAATTTATACCACAGCTCAAGTCATAGTCTTGAATTCCTCATAGGTGTATATGTATACAACATATAAATACATACTGCCTTGGTTTCACTAGGATAGAATTAATTTTATTCTTAGTAGCTAGAATAGCTGTGGTTTAGTTTCAGCGTAGGACTTGTTATGAGAAGAATGTTGATCAGGTACAAATGTTATTAGTTGCTGCTGGAGCTCAAGGCCATTGTGTTTGGCTGGGTCACAGCTGCATTAGGACTGGGAGGGAGAAGTGCAGTGAATAGCAAACCCCAAACTGGCATTTGGATGTGCCAATGAGATATTCCAGATCATAGCACAGCATATTCAGTACATTAACCAGGGCTGACCAGAAATCAGGGGTATTCTCTCAGGGATCACTTGGCCTCTCACTCTTCTGGGGTTTGTGCTTGGGGACTGTCTGTGCTCCGGGATCTCTGGCTGGGACAGGCTGGTCATCGGTCGGCGGGTGGTGAGCAATTGCACTGGACATCACTCATTTGTATATTCTGTTATTACTGTTATCATCAGTATTACTTTATTTCAATTAGTAAATTGTTTTTATCTCAACGCACGAGTCTCCTTGTCCTTTTCCTTCCAGTTCTCTCCCCTACTCCCTGGGTGGGAGGAGAGTGAGAGGGTGACTGTGTTTGGCTGCAGCCAAAGAAGTAAAACCATCACACATACATATATACATTATATAAATTACATGGAAGTATATATAACTCTGTTTCAGATACATGTTATTCAATGAGGATAGAAAAAAATTTCCCTTTGCCTTCTTATTTTACAGCTGATCAAGAAAATGAGGAGGGACCCTGTCCAGCACAACCACTTTCACTCCATAATGAGCATAGTATGTGGGGCAAGACCAGGCTAGCACTGCACGCAGCGTGTCTCAGCTGGCAGCCCGGGCTATGAGAAAGCCAGATTCAACGTGCTGGATTTTGACCTACCAGGACTGATTTGTCTCTCTGTCCTAACATGTCCCCCTGCACACTACTGACCTGTGCAAGCCTTTCCTCCTTCTGTCACTAATAGTCAGTGTTCCCTACAATGCTGGCTATTCTCTAAATGAAGAAACTGGGGGTACAGAAGTGACATGCTGACACAGGGCAAGGTGAAACAATTATTGCTTAATTATTTAGAGAGACGTTCTTTTTGAGACTGTTGGGAGGAGGAGCAGCAGCAGCTTTTCTTAGTCCTTTTTTGTTGTTGTTCCCTCCAGCAGTTTTTTGTGGGGTATGTTTCATGGTTTTTTATCCATTTAGGTAAGGGGGTTTTGGTGTTTTCTTGTGTCTTCTTTCTTCTCCCACACCTCACATGCAGTTTTTCTATGGGTGTGTTGTTTGACAGATTTACCTGTCTGTCTGTCCATCTACCTCTCTTTTTATCTCTATTTTTCTATCTGTTGTTATAGGTTTTGTTTTTCTTAAATCCAGTTTGTTGCTTCTGTTTTCTTCTGATATAATCTAGAGGTTTCTCCAGTTAATTGCTTCTGTTGGCTGTTTCCCAGTTGGTGGGTCCCTCATTAAAAGGGCTTGCACCAGTGGTCTGTAACTGCTGGTTAACTGCTGCAACTGGTGCTGCACCAGCCTCTCCCAGAGTGATGGTGGGTTCCTAGGTGGGAGGCGAGTGCTGGTTGAGATGCTATTTTGGCAGATGAAGGAGCTGTGGGGGCAAGGAGCACACTGCACTTGCAGGGAGGATGAGCACAAGAGCGACGGGGTCTTCACAGAGATCTTGAAGAGAAAAAACAGCCTCAGCTCTGTGATGCAAAGGAACAGCAATAGATGGGGCTAGAAAAACTTGTGGCTGAAGTACTTCCATGATGGGGGAGACTGGACACCTGTGACTTCAGGCAGCACAGGAAATCACCTTCCTCTGCCTGATCTGTGTTAGCAAATGGGTACAGACTTTTCATAGCCAAAGAGGGAGACCAAGCCCATGAAAACAGGTTTCATCCAGACTTGAGCAAAGCATTAAGAGCAGAAGGCAGCAGCTAGTGCTGGTGATCACAGGTTCCCTCCTGTGCAGGATGGAGGCACACATCTATTGATGTGCACTATGTCACAGGTTTGTAGGTTGTCAGTAACCTGGGTCTCAGTGTCTCTCAGGAGACACTGCTGAGGTTTTTTTGGCCTTCAGACTGTTATGCCTGGTTGCAAGTCAGTATGGACAAAATGCTGTTGCCAAGGGATATTTGTAAGAAATCAAGAATGAGTGTAGGGTTGAGAGAGAAGGACTTAGAAACCCAGATATTGTTGTCTTCAGTCCTGCAAGGGAAACCGGAAAGACCTGTGTAGGAAAGGCCTCACTCCATGAGATAACACTTGGCTGGTGTAATAGGCAGTGCTCATATGACATGTGTCACTGTGTGGTGAGCAAGGACTGCTGGGCAAGGAGGGGCTCTACCTGACAAAGTGGGGCAAGAACATTTTTACCAAGAAGCTTACCAAGCTGGTGAGGAGGGGTTTAAACTGGGTATGCTGTGGGATGTTGATAACAGCTGGCAGTCGAGTAAAGAGAATGGAGATTGAGGTGGTAGATATCTGTGACAGGGTGATGGGTATGAGGAAGCCCTTGAAGCCCCTTGGAAGTATAATGTAGAGTCAAAAGGGACCCATGTGAAGTGACAAAGGGGCCCCACATCATGCAAACACATGGGAAGCAAACAGCCAGAGCTCCATGTGTGGACATCAAACTGATATTGCTGGAATAAATGATATCTTGTGGGAAATCTTGCTCTGGTGGGCAGATAAAGGCAGTTAAGTAAAGAGAGGTGGAGAAGAGGAGGAGAATGTTCTTTTTATGAGGAGGTGGATAGACCTTCTCCCATGGAAGGGGTGATCCTATTTGTCAGGTGCAGAGGAGAGGCCACTAAGGGTGACATTGTGGCAGGAGGACATTGTAGGCTGAGGGAGCAGAAAACATCTCCTTCAAATAGCTCAAGAAGGTCTCCAGATTGCAGATTCTCACTCTTTTCAGAGACTTTAGTTTTTCTCGTACCTGCTAGAAGGGCAATGAAGCAGGAGATAAACACTCTAGGTGGTGTCTGGAGGATGTCTGGGACAACTTCTTAACAGAACTTCTCGGATGCACAAAGCAGAGATAATGTCCTCCTGGACGTGCTGCTCAAACAAGGAAGAGCTGACTGGAGATGTGCTAATGGGTGTGCAGTGTTGCTTGTAGTGACCACAAGACCAGGGAGGTCTGAGGAGGAGAGCAGACTTCTGTTTTTTCAGGGAACTGATAGGTGGGATCCCATCCTCTAAAGGATAAAGTAGCTCAGGAAAACTGATAGGTGTTTAAGGATAACTTCACCCAAGCATGAGAAAAAGTCTTACCAATATTCAAGAAGGTCAGTAGGTTAGTTGGGCTAAAGATGGAACTCCTGACTGAGCTCCAGCATAAGAAGGACACATGGAAGGAATGGGAAAGTCTACACGGGAGGAATACAGAAGCATTGTTCCAGCATGCAGGCAGGGTGTTAGGAAAGCCAAAGCTCATCTTGAATTGAAAGCTACAAGAGATATCAAGCATTATCATCAAAAGGAAAAGGATAAACCAGGGGGGGTGTGAGTAGCCATTGAGTGGGATGGGTAATTTAGTGACAGGGGATGCATACGAGGCTGAGGAAATCAACATCTCCTTTGCATCTGTTTCCATTGACAAGGTCTCTCAGACCTTTGCACTTAGAGAAGGGGTTCAAAGAGAAGAAAAACTGCCAGTAGCAGAGGGGGATCAAGTCAGGAATCTCTTGAAAAATCTCAACCCATCTCAGTCTGAGACAAAACAGGACATATCAAGGGTGCTCAGAAAGCCAGCTAATGGCAATACCAGACCACTCTCTACCTTCTTTAAAAGATTAAAGATACTAGAGGAGGTCCCCAATAACTGTAGAAAGCCTTCTGTCACAGCCAGTTTCAGAAGAGAGGACAAAGGAGAACCTGGGAACTGCAGGCTGGTCAGACTCTCTTTAGTCCCTGGGATGAACGGAGCAGGTCGTGTAGAAGGTGCAGGTCCTGGTGAATCTTGCACCAGCTGCTTTCATCTCTGAATCCAGCCATATTTTCCAGAGCTCAAGTTAAGGAGGCAAAGGGAAGACTGAAGAAGGGCAGCATGGAGACAGCAGTAAGAGGGGATAAATGACATCACTGGCTCAGTGTGGCTTTGATATCAGAAAAAAAGAAAGAACAAAGTACAAAGCCTTCAGTTTATAAGTACATATGATATCTCTAGGTGATGAAAAAGAACCACCTGGGATTTTTCAGAAACAAATAATTTCAAATCAGACCAATTTTTTTGACAGTAACTGGCCCAGTGGATAAGGAGAAGCAATAGATGTGAAATATATTGACTTCAAGGCTTTTAACACTGTGCAAAAGGATGTTCTCTGAGCAAACTCGGGAAATACACTCTAGATTTCTTAAGAGGATGGCGGTGGAAGTAGGTGAAGGGCTGTTCTCAGAGAGTTCCTGACAAGGTCTCTGTCAAACTAGGAGAGCTGTTCAGATAGGTCTGTACCAAGACTGATCCTCTGTTGAGTTTTGATTCCCAGTTTACAGGACAGAATTGAGAGGATGCTTCCACCCCTGGGAATAATGAATTCATCCCAGCTGGAATGAATGGCAGAATCAAAACTAGAGTGGCACTGATAAAATGCAGAAAATGGTCTGAAAACAGATGCCTAAAGGGGGCCTATGGAAAGGATGGAGCCAAACTCTTTGCAGAGATGCATAATGAGGATTAAGATATAATGGGCATGAGTTGCGATTGGGAAAATTCCCATTGAACATAAGGAAAATACTCTTCACCTTCAGGACCAGGGAGGTGGGGAGGATCTCCATCCCTGATGACTGCCAAAACACATCTGGGTGAGGCACTGAGAAACCTGGTCCAGGTTTTGAGTTAGTCCTGCTTGGAGCAGAAGAGTTAGGTAGAGACCTCAGAGGTCCCTTGCAACCGAAATCTTTCTATTACACTATGACAATGCTTTAGCTGCTTGCTTGCCACTATCAACCATTCTGAGCCAAAGCAATGACTGAAGTTCTGAAAATCTCAGAGGAGAAAGAGAAGATGGGATGTGCAAAAGACAAACTTCAGAGAAATGAAGAAACATCAATGCACCTGAAAAGGGATGACCCTTCAGTCCACGCAGGCTGCCTGCAGGTTTTAATTTCCTTCCCAATGGCTGAAATCTTGGTCACTGCTCTTTAACTGACCTTATACAACATGTCTAAAGAGCACCCCTCATTTGGAAGGCAATGGCTGACTAAATGAATTTGTTAACCTCTTAGGAGACATTTTCTAGGCCACTGTTTCTAATTTTCACACCTGTAATGCTTTTAAGCTCTTTGGCCTATTTGCATGACAAGTATGATGAAGTTTTTTGAGCCACCCAGCTGTAGCTCTAGATTCCTCTTCTCTCAGGCTGTATGTGGCTGGACAGCAAAAATTGTCTCCCCAGTTCTGCTTCTCCCCGGGATTAAGCAAAGAAATTATCAGTAAAGGACAGACATGTTTCAGGTATCTATTTTTTTTTTTCTTAGTGTCCATGATTGTCCACAGTGACAACATAAGAGGAGCAAGCGTTTCTCAATGGATAGGATACTAGGCTGCAGCTGGGGTTAGAAAGTCTTCCTGGAAAGCTCCTTTGGACACAGGACCCTGTGATGTGGCATCTCTGTGAGGTGTCCTCTCTCTGAGGTAGCCTCTCTCCAAGGTGACCTCAGCAGGTAGGTTAGATTAACACAGGTTTAACCAGCTGCACTTGACATTGGGCTATGGAGCATGAGAGAGGCCCTGGAGATGGGATAACTGGGCTGAGGAGGAAGTAGGATGTGGTGGGTGAGTCCTGTGCTCATCACATCAAACATAGCAAACTAGGTGGGCAGCCAGATCTTCTCCTTCCAGTGGAAATTCTTGGTCAACTCTCAAAGGGCTCCCTAGGTCACAGGGACAATCGGCACTGCAGGACATCCCATCCTTTAGTAGCAGAATTGGACATCAATGCCTGAGACTATGGGATCTGTGACGTCACTGAGCTGATGTCAGTCAGGCTGCCTGTGATGTCATTGAACCCCCACGTGGTACAAAGGAGCAAATGCTCTGATATGTCCTCCTAAGAGACAAATAGCCTTAATCCCTCCAGGAATCCATCCATCCCTCCTTCCCACCCTGCACATGGGCCTCCAGCTTAGCCATTGCAGACCACCTGCCCCCATCAATTAACAAATCCCTATTGAAGGTCTTTGCTGTTTTTCATCTTCTGTCTTGTATTTGGCTAAAAGGACAAGAGACAGTGAATTCTCCAAGGTCTCAAGTCAAATCCTGGCTAATGGCTTATCTCCATTTCCTTCCCCCACTTAACAGTGGTGAGATAAAGCCTAGACTTAGACAGCATCTCCCACATTTTCCAGGAGCAGCAGAGATGTAGCACCACTCCATCCCCAGCCTGGCCCAGGGAGAGCTTGTATGACCTGCTGCTCACTGTGGCTCTCAAAGACACCTCAGCTGGGCCTGAGTATTCGATCATTCTAGACTGGACATTAGGAAAAATTTCTTCACCCAAAGGTTACCAAGCACTGGAACAGGCTGCCCAGGGACCCGATGGAGACACCAACCCTGGAGAGATTTAAAAGACATGTAGATGTGGTTTAGTGGTGGAGTTGGCAGTCTTGGGTTTGTGGTTGGATTCTATGATCTTAAAGGCCTTTTCCAACCTCAATGATTCTGTGCTTCATTTCCAAACTGTAGATTGCAAAAGAGTCTGAGGGAGGTTTTACTAGGGGAGTTTTTCTAAAGGTTTTTGTATTCCACTCAAATGATGCTTTTCTCAGAGCAGAGCGAGATCCCTACCCCCACCCAAAAAAAAAAAGGAAAGGTCAAGCCAAGCCTCTGCACAGATGAAATCCCTGAAAGAGCCAATTTCATTGTGCAGCTCAAATGCTGCATTTGTCTGACTAAGACACAACAGCTCCTGCCCGCCTTTCCCACTGATCCCAGGAGCTCACAGTGAATTGCCACTAACGGCAGGTGCTGTAAGAGCCCAAAGTCCTTGAAGGGAGCATTTCACTAGGGCTGCAGTCCAGAATACACCTCCTTTGCCTTAATTGCTTAATTAATACCCTGCACAGGCATCCAGCAGCATGAAAGCAAGCAGGTGTGAGGCTGTGAGCCGCCCTGCGGAGCTACTTCCCATTAACATTCACTTGGCTTTCTGCAGCGGGAAGCAAAAGAGCAGGGCAGATAAAGCGTAATTAAAGGGCCATTCATTCAAATGTTACATTTACATCTACTCCAGCGCTATCAGGAAGGCTCTGGCCTGGTGTGAGGTGCCAGCCATTTGATTAAATTTTCAGTCGTGCCCACTTGGACATGTTGTCAGAGACTGAGCCTGTCTGGGAATGATCCTGACCCAGACAGCTGGGTCCCAGGGTGCCCCAGTAAGTGCTGGGACTGGGACAGTGTGGGAACAGCCTCCTTCAAAACAGCCACAGAAGTGGATTTAGGGAGCTTGAAAAGGAAATGTGTGTTCAGAGTGGGAAGTTTAAGATTATTTCGATCACTGGTGGACAGAAGCTGTATCTAGGTTTCATCCCTAATGAAATTAGTGCTGATGAGGGGAGTCACGACAGCAGCCTGGCTGTGTGCTGGAGCTGTGATGGGCAGCGTGAGCTCCCCAGCTCTCCCCGGCTGCCTGCACAGAGCAGGGTCCTTGTAGATGCAGATGCTCCAGGGGTGGTTCTGGGGCACTCTGGTCCCCAGGAGGTGGGGAAGGGAGAGGACAAGCAGTGCTTTCCCATGGCAGACAGCGCCAGGGAAGAGACTAAATTCCTCACTGCCACTTCCAAGCAGAAATTGTCTCTCTTGGGGATGACAGCAGGGTACAAGCTGTGGTGAGGGGGGATCCCACCTCTGCACAGAGCATCGCAGTGATGCCTTGAGGGGCTGATAAATTAAGGGAGCACATGGCGGGTGGGGTTGTCTCTGTTGCTGACTCACACTATATTATATGTACCCCACATGCCTGGCAAAGGGCCAGGGGTACCACCCCCTCCACCCTCCATGGGGCAGAGGGTTCTGGCTGCGGGCCCACGCTGTCATACTCCTGCAGTCCATTCGTGTTGGCTCCTGGCCCAATTTCACCTTTTGTGGGCAAGCTCCAGAAATGTGTGCTGATTGCAGCTGCTGAAATAACTGTGAGCATCACAGTGTCCTGGTGGTGTCAGGCCCTGGGTGCTGGAGAGCAAGTCTGAATTTCTCTGGAGCTGATCTGTTGGGGCATGTCCACACTGACTGTGTGCCATGTAATTTTTCAGGTGTGATGGCTCTTGTTACAGCCATCTTCTAGGTCACAGCCTAGAAGACATCTTTGTGGACACAGGTGGCAACTGCCAGTGAATCTTCCCAGCTATCAAATTGGAAAGAGATCCAAAAGCAAGCAAGCACCTGCCTGACTGTGTCAGGAGGCAGCAGAGCTGCAGTTGTTGATGTTTTCTGCTGAATAAAGGACACTACGGGAGTTTTTCTACCTACAGAACATGTTTTCCCACCTTCAGGCTACATCGCAGAGATGCAGGCAAGCACACATTGCTCCCTTGAGTCTCTGCTGCTCCAAGACAAGGAGCCTCATGCAGAGCTGGATTAGCAGGAAACACCCTGTTGGCTTCTACCCTGCTGGCTTCTACCCTGCTGTCATCCCCAAGAGAGACAATTTCTGCTTGGAAGTGGCAGTGAGGAATTTAGTCTCTTCCCTGGCGCTGTCTGCCATGGGAAAGCACTGCTTGTCCTCTCCCTTCCCCACCTCCTGGGGACCAGAGTGCCCCAGAACCACCCCTGGAGCATCTGCATTTACAAGCCTCCAAGAGGACAAGGGCAGTTCGCTTTTCCTTGCCCCTGCTTGTGAGCCAGAAGCCCAACTAAAAGTGATGGGACTGGGGGTCCACCGCCAGCAGCAAGGAACACCAATCTCTTTCTTGGCAGGGGCCAATATACTGTTCTGCTTGCCCTAAAACTCTCACAAGGGGCTGGGAATGAGGCCAACCTTGAGGAGCATAGGAAAAAAAAAACAACCCAAAACTCTATTTCTTAAATAACCATCTGGTAGTGCAATGTAGGGTAGAAGGAAAAGGATGTATGTGCCTTTCATTATCTGGGCAGGCCACCTCTCCAAAAGTTGCCTGTGTTTTGCCTGCTGAAAATATCACCTTCTGCATTGGTGGCCCTACTGCATGTCCTCTGACAGCCGAGGAAAGGCTGACTTCCAACAGAATTTCAACAGGCTGCCTGGAAGCAGACAGGAGCCCTTTCCCTGGGTGGGAGAGCATGAGGATCTATACGACTGGCTGCAGGACAAGGGCAGGGAGTGGCTCTCACAGGTCCAAAAGGAAAAGCACAGAGAGCATGACAAGTCTGAGTAGGAAAATGGGGAAAATGAGCTGAGAAATGCAGTGGAATTAGAAAAAAAATGTGAAATATTTGAATTAAAAAAAACACAAAGAAAAGAATACATCCCACACATCTTTCATTTTATTAGAATTGTTCTGACTTTTTTTTCCCCTGAAAATATTTTCCAGTGATTCCTCACCTCACGAAACCTTGTTTAGTCATGCCTGTCTAGCATGGGACCATTGGATGGACGATGGAGCTTTCCTTGGAGCTACTAAAAGTGCTGTGACTCACAGCAGCATGGACTGTTCTGCTTTCTGCTCCAAGCACAAGGCATAATTCTGTGCTTTGCTCCCTCTAAAAAAAGTGTCCATATAGCTTGGAAGTACAGACAGTTTCTCCTTGAAATACCAGGCTGCACATGCTTCTGGTTCCGGATAGGATGACAAGACCAAACTTGGTGCATTTCGCATTGCTTAGTGCACTCCTGGAAAGCCAACAGGTATGGTGGGGAAGGGTCCAGAGTAGGACCCAGCAGAAAACAGCAGACACAAGGGCTGAAATGCCATTTCACTGCTTCAGCCACTTCCAGATGCAGCAGCTGAGCAGAGAAGGCAGAACAGCAAGATTTTGTTTTGAAAAGTGCTTTCCGGGGAGTCCTTCCACTCCTTCCACAGCATGGGCCCATTAGCACAAGGCCAGGACTAAGGCAGATGTCACAGATCACTGTCAAAGGGAGGAATAAAAGGGAGGTGTGCTTCCCTGCTGAGAGCAGGTATGTGAGATGGGAGAGCATTGGTCCGGCTTTGCTTTACAGCTCCCAGGCGCCCAGCCAGACCTGGAGCCAGCTCTGCATTGAGATGACATTCAGGTCCTAATCGCCCTTTCCCTGCACACCCAACTGCCCTCCTGCCTGCTTGAGGTGTGCTCAGAGCTGGGAAAGGCCTCATTACTCCAATGATGGCCATGGACTGTTCCTCTGCCAGTAGCACTTGGACCAAACAAGTCCCACATCTTTACAAATGCCCCATCTTCAGGACAGAGAGAACTGAGTGCATGTGATGCTCCTTTCTCCTGTTCCGTAAATCAAGCTGCATCATATTGATCGCAGCCATGACCCTCC
Source organism: Antrostomus carolinensis (assembly GCF_000700745.2). NCBI lineage: Eukaryota > Metazoa > Chordata > Aves > Caprimulgiformes > Caprimulgidae > Antrostomus > Antrostomus carolinensis. Next base: position 19,887 of record NW_010294813.1, read on the forward strand.
AACACAAACACCACTTAAAATAAATGCACAAGTGCTTCAAGTGTAAACGTACTTCCTCAAAGACTAAAGCTCTCAACTTGTTCAAGTGATCCCCAAATAAAAAGCAGAGCAATAATGGGATGGATGAGTTTGCATCAGGCACAGCCAGCTTCGTAATGAACACCTTGAGAAGCATGAGCATGTTAAACACAGCTCGCTTATGCTATATGGGGTCACTATTACATGCCCTTCATTATCAGAAACTTGTAACAGGCAGATGCCTCTGCCTAGTGTGAATTAAGAAAAAAAAAAGACATGACATTTATGCTTCTCACAACACTATCATTTGCTACCTAAAGAAGCATTCTTTCAGCAAGAACTTATAAAAATAATGAGCAGGTGACTCTTCTTGCAATTTCTTGACATTTATTCTGAATGTCCTTAACTGCCTCATTTCCCAGAGCACTGACAGTAGTGCTCACCTGCTCCAGGCAGGTCTATTTCCAAAGCTTTTCTTCCCAGGATCAAACATCCCATGGAAAACCTCCAAGACTTAATCTGAATGGGCCAGAGATTTCAGTTTTGTGTGCAAACCACTGGAAACCTGCAGCGGATCTGAGCCACTCTGCAGAGCCAATGGTACATAATGCACATAGCCAAACCAGAGCTCAGCTAAGAAAATCTCAACCCAAAACTCTGGGAGGTGCCTGGATTTCCTCAAACTCAGCATTGCAAAATGTTTTTGAACACCCAATGTACTGAGTCTAGCTGGGAAGGAAAGGCTAATGGCAGAGACATCTGAGGGATTTAATTTTGAAAAGTGACTTGGCTTTAAAGCCTGGGTTTTCAGCAATGTTTAGGTGTAGTTTTGTAGAACATCATTTTGTAGATGACCAAACCAGAGAATCTCCAGCTCCATCATTCTCTTTCTACAGCCAATACCAATACTCAACACAGCCTGGCAACTGTGTGGCCTCCAAACCCCATCTTTGCTCTTGTATTGTGGCAGTCATTGACAGAAGACCTTAACCACTGGCAGTGTTACCAAAGTGTCCCTAGGACCTTCCTCTTGTCTTTAAGTGGAGCCAGATGTCACACAGGCTGCTCCCCACAGACCACTTTTTCTTTTTCTTTTTCTTTTTCTTTTTCTTTTTCTTTTTCTTTTTCTTTTTCTTTTTCTTTTTCTTTTTCTTTTTCTTTTTCTTTTTCTTTTTCTTTTTCTTTTTCTTTTTCTTTTTCTTTTTCTTTTTCTTTTTCTTTTTCTTTTTCTTTTTCTTTTTCTTTTTCTTTTTCTTTTTCTTTTTCTTTTTCTTTTTCTTTTTCTTTTTCTTTTTCTTTTTCTTTTTCTTTTTCTTTTTCTTTTTCTTTTTCTTTTTCTTTTTCTTTTTCTTTTTCTTTTTCTTTTTCTTTTTCTTTTTCTTTTTCTTTTTCTTTTTCTTTTTCTTTTTCTTTTTCTTTTTCTTTTTCTTTTTCTTTTTCTTTTTCTTTTTCTTTTTCTTTTTCTTTTTCTTTTTCTTTTTCTTTTTCTTTTTCTTTTTCTTTTTCTTTTTCTTTTTCTTTTTCTTTTTCTTTTTCTTTTTCTTTTTCTTTTTCTTTTTCTTTTTCTTTTTCTTTTTCTTTTTCTTTTTCTTTTTCTTTTTCTTTTTCTTTTTCTTTTTCTTTTTCTTTTTCTTTTTCTTTTTCTTTTTCTTTTTCTTTTTCTTTTTCTTTTTCTTTTTCTTTTTCTTTTTCTTTTTCTTTTTCTTTTTTTCTTTGTTTTTAAAAAAAAAGCCCTCCCCATCAAGTTTATTGCAGTCCCTCTGAGTGAAAAGAGCCACAGCAGCCTCAGCACAGGGCTGGCTTAAGGGGAGAGAGAGCTGGGAGGAGGAAATTAAATGTGATAAGAAATAGAAAGAAAAGGAGAACGGGAGGAGATAGACTTGTCAGCCTGAAAGCTGAATCATTGACAACAGAGAAGAGGAACTGGACTTAGGGAAATATGTACTAAAAGAAGGAGAAACCAAGAAGAAAGACAAAAGGGGGATAAATTCATCTGTGAAACATTCATAAAAAGGTTCAATTGACAACAGTGGAAATTTAGAAAATAATACAAGAGAATAAGAAATATAAATAATGAAACACAAAGCAGTACTTTGCAGTTGACAGTCATGAGATATCCTGACTTTTTCTTCTCTGAAACTTGTTTTCTGGAGGCCAGAGTTTATCTTTTCAAGCATGATTGTTCCTGCTTCTTGAGCGGCTTCAGTGCTAAGTACTTTTTATTTCCACAGCAGACACTGACAGCACCACAGAGAAGGGATCCCCATCTTCCTCCCTCTGCCCTTCCTGGGCCATGTGGGGATAAGAGGAAAAAGTGGTGCAGCTTTAGAAGATTTCTGCTGTAATATATTAGATGATGAGGAATGAGAGCAATTAAATTTAACCTTGTCAATTCTCTCCTGGGTCTCCACAGATGTTTGGTTTTAGAAATGATGGATTTCCCTTTCTCTCCTCATCCCCTGGACAAATAGTACAGGGTGGTTGGTGTCCTCTGTAGGTGGGTGTACACCTCTGAGGCGAGGTGGATGTGCAGGTCCTTCCAAGCTCTGTCAGGGTGCTTAGTAAATTAGAGATTTACTTTGAAATTAAGAAATAATTATCTATTCTATATCCAGATTTAGAAGATTTTAGAAAATTTTCCCATTCCCTCTAATTTTATGCTAATTTCATTCTTGTGAAATATCATTAATTTAGATCTTCCCCGTAGCCTAATTTTACCTAGCCCATAGAATCACAGATAAGACTAACAAATTTATTAATGTCAGTCATTTAGCTTTAGGTATTTCTAAACAATCCATCAGAACATCTCTTTTTCTCTATAATGCACTTAGAAAGTTTGGCTTTTAATTATAGGTGCTCATTCCTATATTCAATGTCTGAGTTTATATTATCTCATAGAGTCATAGAATGGTCTGGGTTGGAAGGGACCTTAAAGCTCATCCAGTTCCAGCCCCCCTGCCATCAGCAGGGACACCTTCCACTAGACCAGGTTGCTCAAAGCCTCATCCAACCTGGCCTTCAACACTTCCAGAGGTGCTCTTCTCCAGTGACGAGGATTCCCGTGTTGACCCAAATCCTGTGCCCCGTTGACAGAGAACGCCTCTATTTCCACAAACCAAGGCTGACCACACAGGAAATGTTTCTTCTAATGTCCCTGGGGGATGGATGCCCTTCTCTGGTGTTCCTCAGTCCAGTTCTCATGGATGGAGCTGCTCTGCTGTATGTTGGTCCAGCAAACCAACTGGCTGCTCAGCTGGCCATGCTGCTCCGTAACAAAAACCGTGGGTGTCTGCAACACAGCAGAGAGGCAGTGGTCTGAATAATCGGTGTCATTTGTTCCACTTTGGCTGCTGGCAGGCTCGGTCATGCAGCCAGGATCCCTCCCAAGGAGGAGCCGGGCGAATTGTGTGGCAGAATTTCCAGACTTACTATATGCTTGTAAAAATTCAGTGGTACTCTAGTACTTACACAACCCTTTTTTGTCATTATCCTAAATACTTTTTTTCCGAGACTGTTCCAAATATCCTTGAATTTTACAGATTTTTTTTTTCTTCCATCCTCTTTTGCTCCTCCCTTTCCTGTGATTGAGCCCTGCTGCCTGGATAAAAGATAGAGCAACTCCCCAGTAGCCAGAAACATTTGTAAATTTAACTCCAAGCTGTTTGAACTATTTGTATGACTTGTGTTGACCCTCCTGATGGCAGGAACCAGGGCCCCTGAAGCAGAAAATGAGCAGCGCGTCTGCACCACGCACCAGCTGGGGACTAGCTTCTGTGTTCGCTTGTGGAGATCCTGAGTCCATCTGGGATGACGAGGCCAGAACGTAAAAGCTTCCTATTTGGAGACCATCCTGGATGCTGCTCAGCTCCCCTTTTGCCAGACAACTGGTTGCTTCTTCTTACATCTAAGAAGTCCCCTAAGTACAGAAGATGCAGGGCTGGGCCTATATTTGCAAATTTGTTTCAATTAATATTGGTTCAATTAGCTTCAAACCCAAAGGTTTGGGGTTCGTTTGGTTGGTTTTTTTCTGTTATTTTATGGATCTTCAATGATGTTTCCAGTGTCATAATTTGCTTACAACTCTGTTAACTACTGGGAGGCATCTGGGGCAATGTAGTCATTGCTTCTTTCTCCTGAATTGCACAGTAAACAGCCCATTATGGACACAGTTCAAACCAGTGCAAGGGAAAATCCTTCCAATTCTTTCTGTGCCAGGCTTGGGCACTTGCTCAGGTGGCAGCTGGCAGATGATGCCTGCTGGCAGCAAGGGTACCAGCCGCTGAGAGGGTTATTTCAGAGGAGCCTGAGGGTCACCCAGGAGAGCAGAACACCCCAGCAGAGAAGACGTGTCCCCATTGCTGTCCCCTGCAGACTGAATGCCCTGATCTCAGCTGCTGTCTCAGCCCAGCTGGGTCCTCCCCTTCTTTGGGCACCTGGTCTTCTGAGCTGGACGGGCACGTGCTGTCCATGTCTGACAAACAATGATGGTGGTAGTGCCAGCTTTTCTTAGCTTTGACTCTTCCTGCAACTCTCTGCTCCTAGCACCAAGCCGTCAGATGCCAGCTGTCCAGAGGACCTCAAAATCATGTGCTCAGGTGGAAGCAATGCTTGCTTCCACTCATTTGGGGCTCTGCCTTTGCCTTTGCTTCCTGTCATTGGTACATTTGACAGTCAGGTCTTAATCCTTGCTCTACAGACCAAACCCCCAGAAGTTTTAGAAAAGAGGTGAAATGCACCTTGACTCCAGTCAAGAATTGTCCCAAACCCACCACTGTTCCTGCTATGTGTTCTGGATGCTGCTGGAGGCTCTGTGTGATCTCACCTGGTTTAGCTCGGTTGTTTATTCTCAGACCCAGCCTGGTCCCCACTTTTCCCCTGCTCAGGATGTTGCATCTGATCAGATTTGTGGTGCAGAATCGATTGCCAGTGCAGGGCTGGTGCCTGGAGAAGTGGTGGAGCCAAGCAGGGAAAAGGAGGATGCTTCCCAGCTGGGAATCCAGTTTCACAAGGCATCCCTGAGATGCAGAAGGGAAATGCAGATGTCTGATCCACTGCTGTTAGAAATGATAGCACAGGAGAAGCCTTAGACAGGGAAGTGTGCAGAGGCACTCTCCTGCTGGGCACCATGGGGAGACACAAGCCTCTGGTGGGAGAAGGTTCAAAAACACATACCTGGAGAGCCCAGAGCAGTTTCTAACCTTTCTCCACTCCACTGGAAGGACCATGCTGTACTGGCAGCTGCACTTGCATGGAGAGATGACCAGCTGTTGTAGATAAATTAACCCTGTTAATCCCTTAAATGTCTCCAGTCTTTATCTCATAATGGCCTGTTGTGTGCCTGTGTGCAATTTGGATCCTCACTGAACTTCCCTTTGTCACTGATGGGGGTGACGCTGCAGGTGAGGTGCAGATACCCAGTGTGACAATGGCCCAGTTGCTGTGACCCAGAGAGGACATGCCATGTGGCACTCTAAAACCTAAGAGCATGTGAGCGGCACGTGGCACTGTGACACACTTGGGATCGTTGCATGTGACGGGTGGTTGTGGTTGAGTGTCGAGAGTTTGTAGCTAAAGGTTAGATTAAGATTATTTGTAAAGACTTTTTTTTACGTATGTTTTCCCTCATGCTGGACAGCTGTGGGCAAAACCCCCACTAAGTCTGTTTATCCTCCACACAGCTGCTTGTGCCAGTGTGCTGCTTCTCTATCTACGTGTATCTCTGGTGGTTCATCCTGCTCAAGCCTTTGTGCTCTGAGCATCCTCCTTACCACATTTCAGAGAAGCACAGAATCACAGAATATTAGGGATT
>NW_010294814.1:0-12310 GCF_000700745.2 Antrostomus carolinensis
GTATTTGTGCTTGGGGCTGCCCTGACCCAGGACCTTGCACTTGGCCTTGCTGGACTCCATGAGGTTTGCATGGGCCCACCTCTAAAGTCTGTCATGGTCCCTCTGGATGGCATCCCTGCCCTCCAGGGAATAATCATTATTGTTGGGATTAAAAAGTTAGAAGTTATTTAGAAATGTATAAAATTAACTGATGATGCTGTGCCAGAGCTTTTCTACTTTGCAAGGACAAAAGAAGTATTGCTATGGATTTTCATCCTAGGACTCATAATTGCTGAAAAGGTTCAAGTAACCTGCAACATAATTTACTAGTAATAGGGTTCAGAGTCATATGAACTTTTCATTATATAAGAAAGAGATTACTTCCACTCTGATTTTTATTGTCAAAGGTGACATTTAGCAGCAAAAAAACAAAGGTAAACAAATAGGCTACAATGGAAAATGGCTTTTCAAAAAGTGACTTTGAACTATGTAGCTCTAAGTTCACTAAATATTAGTTCCATTATAAGACATGGATGGCTTTTCCTCAAAGAAGCAATTCTTTACTTATGATTAGAGTACCTCAGATATAGTAGTGTTACATTTGTAAATATTTGGGACCCTTCTGTTTTTGGAGAAAGTCACAAATATATATATAAAAGTTTAAAATTATCGTAGTTGAGTCTTGCATTTCAGAGACCACAAAATCTAGAGCCTAACTTTTGAAATGCTTTTCTTGATTGAAATTGGTATATTTCTGCAGAGGATTTTTTGTTATTAGGAGAATGTCATGATCTTTAGTAGTTCATAGTTCTTGGGTGGAATGTAGTTGACTGAATCAATGAACTACCTCTAGCTGTATATACGTTGTCATATCACACACCATTAGTATAGTCATGTTTTTTGTGTAAAGGAACTGGAAAAGCAGTATGGATGACAGTCAATTAAAACTTGTTTCCCTTATGTTTATTTTGGCCTTGGACATACAGTATCATGCATTCACTTTGATATGTAAACAGCAGCATACAGGTTTCATGTAGAGGAAGAAGGAAACTTTTGAATTGCTAATGTTGATGGCTAAATTGAGGTTGCCACGTCTGTGTTGTAACAGATGACAGAACTGGGCTCACTGTGATATTCTAACAGTTTGTGTAGTTAATATAAATAATTAGTGTAAAGAAGCCAGATTTTCTTAATTTAGTCTGCAGTTAAAAACATTATCACATAGTCAATGAAAAAAAAAGCTGCCTTTTATTTCAAAGTTTCTTTGATAATTATTAACTATAAATTTGTTTACTTTTTGTCCATTAAATTATTTATTTTGAAGTTTGTGAAATTTAATTTTTATGTAAAAAGATTAAAAAAAAAAAAAAAATCTTTTGGCTCAGTCTTCGCGTTTGAGTACTTCCTAAACTTAGACAAGTGTTGTCATCTTATTACACAAAACTGCAAGTTAAAATCCAATCCTACACTGTCTTGCATATTTTTTTATATCTCATGTAATTTTTTTGGTTTTTAATTAGAGTTTTAATGTCAATCCTTTCGTGTTCACTTAAGGAACTGGAAAAACAGATAGGAGAATTTTCATTAGTTGACTACATTAAAAGTAAATACTATAAATTTGTGGTTTATATGTACAGAATTGTCAGATATCTGTGTACTTCAAGGTAGAAGTATTTAATCTGAATTTTGTAATAAATAGCCAATACTATTGAAATTTTGTGACCAAGATTAATATTATGAATAATATAGATATACTTCTGTGTGTACCTGCTTACAAGTGTGTTACAAGCTCTAGTAATTATCATGTATGTGAGTATATGAGTTGATAATTTTAGCTGTTTGTTACTGTGAAGTTTATCAATGCTTTCTGAAAGAATTTTAGTATAAGTTTGCTTCGGTGGGAAGTAAGTTGTTTCCAAATCACTTCTAGGCACTGGAGACTTTAAAAATGTTTGAAAAAAAGGATAGCAGAGTGAAGAGTGCAGCTGCAACAAACCTTTCATTCCTTTATTATTTGGTAAGTGTTTGCTTCAGCAAAACCAGTTAAGAACTGCAGTTTATGTAGCAACTTCTGTATCTTTGTAGCAGTTTTTGTGTCTGTCTAAATAATCTCTGTAAACAGTGAGAAACTGCATGTTAGAGGAGTTTTTCTGGAACGTGCATTCTTGGCTGTAGTTGGTTTGAAGCGTGTCCTTTGTATCCTGTTGCTGGGACAAAGAGGGAGATTGAGCCCCAGGCCACTGAAGTGTGCCTGCAGTGTGATTTATGCAGAAGCTTGGTAGCTGCATTGAAAACTCATGTCCTGAAGACCCTAGCTGAACTTCAGGAACATGTGAAGCACGTAGCTTAGGCAGGTGTGTTCATGCAAAGTTTGTAGAGTATGGAGATTTATTTTGTTTTTTAAAGAAATACTGCTTTGTAGCAAAAAGAAAACCCAGGCTGAATGGGACAGAGTGGCAAAACATGTCTCAAGTATTAAGTCCTCTGAAACTTGAAAGAGATGCAAATACATAAGGAATATTTTAGGACTAAAGAATGTATTGTTTTTTTTATTCTCAATCTTTCAAAATTCTACTATATTAACTGTAAGAAGCCACAGCTGCAAGAAAATTGACTGACAAATGACTAATACAATGTTTGTTTTGTTCATGCAGGAGAATGAATTGGCACAAGCAACTAACTATGCAGATTTAGCTGTAAATTCTGATAGGTACAATCCAGCAGCTCTAACTAACAAAGGAAATACTGTTTTTGCAAATGGAGACTATGAAAAAGCAGCTGAGTTTTATAAGGAAGCTCTCAGGAATGATTCCTCATGCACTGAAGCACTTTATAATCTTGGTAAGCTAAAGGTGCTTTTGTGGTTTGGCTTTTGTCTAAAGGTAATGCTAGTGTTTCTGAGAATGTGGCTTTCAAAGTTTTATTGTATAGAAACACATACCCATTACTTTATTCAGTAATTTATGTTATAGCAAGGTATTAATTTGTACTTCCTATCTGTTCTGCAAAAAATACTTGTGTTAACAACATCAACTAATAATTGCAGATAATTAAGTCACTTTGATGATAAACATTTCTGCTATCTACTAAAAATACACCAGTTTTAGCGTTATTAAAGCATCAGAGTCATTCCCCTCTAAAAGCCCTCCCTTTCCCTCATTCATCTTGTTCAAAAAGTGAGATTACATATGTTCTTGGGTTTTTAATTAGGTTTGCGTTCCTTGTGTTTATCAGTTTGGTAAATTATATTAGCTGGTAAGAATTATAATCATGGCTCTCAAGAATAGAGTCCATCAATGTCAAGGCAGTTACACTGGCTCTGAGTACCATGTTCCTATTTTATTTTTCTTGGTTATTATTAATTGTCAGTTAATATGCTGAAGTCACCTTTTGCTCATTGCATTAATAACGTAACCTTTATTTTTTAGGTTTAGCATACAAGAAGTTAAACAGAATAGATAAAGCTTTGGACTGTTTTCTGAAACTCCATGCAATCCTTGGAAATAGTGCCCAAGTCCTTCACCAGATAGCAAACATGTATCTTTTTCTGAATTATGATAAGGGATGGTGGTTTTAGTAAACTCATTTAACATGAAATATACTTCAGTCATGACATGACAACTTAGAAATTTACTGTAGTGTTCACTGAAGATGATCATACATAGATTCATTCTCTGATGTTTGTAAAAACAAGAACAGAACTTACAACCTCCTTGGACATTTCCAGTGAAGCAAGTGAAGAAATGTATTAAGAATGTTCACATTGCAGGGAATACTTTTTCACTCAGTATTTAAGTGTGTCCTAGAATATTTAAAATGGTGCTGATTTTATTATGAAAATAATGTGGCAGATGTAAGCACGATTGAGTAAAACCTTTAAGAAAAAAATAATATAGTTAATGAAAGTGCATTTCTGTTCTGAAAGCTGTTTTCAGATTAGTTAGTGTATGTGTAAGAACGTAATTGTCTCCCAACACTTCAAAAGCTCAACGGATTGAAAGCTGAGGAGGGGAAGGTTTAGCTTTGCACATCAGCAGTGATATTCTACACTGAATTTATTTAACAATACTTCTGAGGATGTGCAAACTGTAATAAAATCCTCCCCAAAGCAGAATAGATTCCAGTTCCTGTATTATACTTTTAAGAGCAGTGAAGATAATAAAAATATATTTTAGTCAATAAAATAAGTAACCTCCAAAAATACAAAAGGGCTGTGATGTCTGTTCCTTGCATAATCCCTTTACACCAGCATAAATGGCCCTACAACTTCCAGTTCCCATTTTGGGGAGGATTTCTGTGCTCCACTGCTGTGTAAAACTGCTTTCCACCAACGCTCACAAGCTTTTTCCATGAAGGGTGAGGTGCAGTGGAAACCTAAAAAACCGTGTTGGGCAGTAGCTCCAGCTCACACTGCTGCAGAGGTCTGAGGCATTTTGCAGCTCAGGGGTGACTGAGGAGGGGAGAGCACGCTGCGGGCCTAATTACAGCTAAAGCTGCCCCTGTTCTCTGGACCAGAACCGAACACTATCTGTGCTGTGCTTCTTACACATAGAGCAGGAAGCCTCACTGCAGGCAAAAGTCTGTTCTTGAGGACAGCAGTTTTACCTAATCACTCCCTTTAGGACAAAATGATGTATTATGAAAAACTAACCAAGTTGTAAAGGCTACAAATAATGTACAAATATGTAAAAAATCCCAGGGTATCTCCACACTACAGTGACTGGCATATCTGTCCAGCGTATGTGCTACATTATGTAAAGTAGGAGAGGTTCTGAGTAAATCAAAATACCATAGTCATCAGTCCTTGACTGAAGAAAATTCAGATATGAGATCGTGGAAGATCCCAATCAAGCCATAGAGTGGCTCCTGCAGCTGATCAGCATAGTACCAACTGATCCACATGTACTTTCAAAGCTAGGGAAGTTATATGATAATGAGGGTGATAAATCTCAAGCTTTTCATTATTACTGTGAGGTACTTGATCTTTATTGCTTTTCCAATGTACTTTCTCATAATTAAAGAAAATTTTGCCATATGTTCCTATATCAAATTAACAATTGATTTATTTAAACTTTTTAAAATGTTATTAAAAAAAAAAGTTTTTGGGGGAGAGAGAGTTGACAAAATCTAATTTTTGTAGTCAGATCCTAGGAAAAGGCATAACCTGTGTTTCCACGTGGTATTTGACCTCAGACTTTCATTTTTCATATGGTCGTTATTTACGTTAACCCCTAATACTTTTAATTTAAAATATAGTCTGAGACAAAATAAAAAAATAATATAATAAATGTAATCTTAAAGGTGTCTGACATGACTGTTGATTGGAAGCTATATCTGTATAATGAATATGGGGATATATGTATAATGTGTTTGTGTTTATATATGTAAGTTTATATATTTATTCTAATGGTACAACTACGTATTATGTATTCACAATTGCCTAAAGATAGGCATCCTCTCTCATTTCAAACAAGCTGTGGTACTGGCTGTAGTTTGTAGAGATTCTTCTGGTTTAGGAACAGGAATAAGACAGGAAGTTGCTTTGCTGCAATCTGAGAGGTTTTTTAATCTGCATAAAGCGAGGATGACCAAAGTCTGTGTTGCAATCTGAATACTAGTGGAGTTGTGTTTGGTGATAATTTTGCTGCCTATATCAGTGGAATTTTCTAAAAAGCTGAAAGTATTATTTACATGCATATGTATTTCATAGAAAAGAATGCTTTTAGGTGAGTTTTCCAGCAAACTGATTTGAGTGTGGAATTGTACGCCTATTAGTTATCACTGTTTAACATTTTAGGTAACTTATTCACATGTAGACATGATCTAAGTAAACATTTTTGCTGTTGCAAACTATTTAAAATAATATTTCAAATAAATCTAGGTAGAAAACGTGACAGACATCTTAGGTAACTTCTAAAAAGCATTCTGTAATTAGAAAACTTGGCATGCCTTTTTTTTCCCCCCCAGGATTACTTAGTGTAGCATACTACTCCCATTCATATATTACATGTTTTTGGCATCTGGAGATTTAAACACTTGAGTCAGATATTCCAGAAGTAACATAGAGATGTTGCTTATCACTAAAATTTTGTTTCTTTCTCCTTTCCTATTTTGTCAGTCATACCGGTATTTCCCTTCAAACATTGAGGTCATTGAATGGCTTGGAGCCTATTACATTGACACCCAGTTTTGTGAAAAAGCCATTGAGTACTTTGAAAGAGCAGCACTTATCCTGTAAGTAATTATTATTTTATGCCTACTCACATATTTTGTGATTAGACATCCATAAGTATACCTAGAGATAAATCAGTTAAGATAACTTTAATATTATAAGCAAATACCAGAGTTAAGAATATTTGGGATATTATTTAATTTTCTCGACTTCCAGTTTATTTACAGTGTGGTTTTGTTGTTACTGTGCAATTTCAATGTTAAGTAAGATCCACCGTTGGGCCCAAGATAGTACTAGCTGTTAGAATCTCTTTTCTCTATCCCCTGCCATTAAACACAGCTATGAAGTGGAGAACAACTTTCTTAAGCCACCAAGACCTCCTTCTCTATGGCTTTATGTGGAATTTTTCCTTTCTGTTATTTTCTCAAGTGGTGAGGATTTGATGCTTTAGATAAATGTATCTTGTAGCAGTTCTTGCTGCGTTTCTCCTTTCACATAACTTCTACGCCCATTAAAAGGATATTACAAATAAGGTATGGAAGTAAGCAAAAAATGTGCAGTGCAGAATTACAGATGATCAGTGAAAATAAGTGGATGGATCAAATTGATCCTGATAGAGATACCTGAAATATATTGAGTTTAGTTCAGCAGCTTAGTTGCTGAAATTGTCCTTTAGCAGAATATGTTGCACTTAAGAAAGTATATAGGCCATATATTTTGTTTTAGATCAGAAAGGGAGCTTACCAGACAAATAGTTAATAAATAAAAATTTGGTGAAATTTAAATCTGTAATCCACAGTTCAAACAGAATTCTAAAAAGACATACATATGGTCTTTTTTATGTGGAAACAAATATTTGTCTGTATGCTCATGAAGAATTTTGTGTTAATAGACCAACTGAAATTCATAGAACTAAAACTCACTCCAAGGGTGAATTTCTGTGTTTTGGGAAACCTGCCAAAAATCAGACTAAGCAAAACTTTTTTATTACTTATCTTGTGATGAACTAAAATTTGGCATTCTTTTTGCTCTGTGAATCTGAATGATACGCATGAACAGGACAACAAGTGAACAAAAATGTGTACAGTATTATTCAAGGAAAAATTAAACTGCGAACAGGTTGTTAGAAGTTCAGTTTAAAAATACCAGTTCTGGTATTCAAAGGGCTTGAGTTAAAGTAGATATTAATTATAGAGGAGAAAATCCAAGGTTTAAAGGTTTAAATAGGGATTAAAAATTGAAACAAAAATAAATAAAAAATCTTGGACTTCACCCAAATTGTGGTATAATTGTAAAAAAATAGAGATGTAGATTAGATGAAAATACACAGGAGAGGGTTCACAGAAATCACGGTTCCCATGTTTGCCAGTATTCTTTTCAGTATAAATACTGGCCACCTTAAAAAACTGTATTTTAGTCAAGCTATGAGATTATGCATGCTGGCATTCACAGCTGCCTTAGAAACTTTGGAAAGAAACAGCTAAAACTAAAAATAAGTATTTAATTGTTTTGGCAGAGATCTAAATATTTTATGCTTCATGTTGTACTCAATCTATGCATGAAACATGAAGTATGTGGATTGTAAAGGATGCACAAGTAATTGGCATATGAAATTCTTACTTGAAATTGTAATCTATCTGTGATACAGAGAAATTAGTTCTTTGTGGGATTGTTAATGGTAGATAATAGAAATAGAAATGAATAGAATAGATGTTTTGGTGTTCATTTGGAATTAAAAATAGAGTAGAGATATGCTAGTTGATAAATACAAACGTTGGGTTATAAATTGCTACTAATTGTAAATAAATTTACTTTTAAAAATTATAACTATTTTAACCATGACCAGCAATTTTTAGTTTAACATTGTCTAGTATCTTTAGTGTTTTAATCACAGAGATTACATTTTAAATTGCATTCTAAGATAACATGCTAGGCAATGAATTGAGAAACAGTTTTAAATTATTTTACATTTTACCAGCATGCACAAATTTATCATTGATAAAAGGAGTTGTGCAGGTAATGCTGGCTGCTGACAATTTGTTGTCTCTAGAATTTTCATACTGGACTGTGTAATACCCTTTATTATGGTGTCTGCTTGGCTGCCTTTATTGTTTGCAGGAGACATATTCAGCTGAAACTAAGAAAGGTGAAGCAGCTGCCTTTTATAAGCTTGTTTGGCACCTACCAGGCAAACAGATTATTTACAGTTAAAATGGCCTGTGCTGTGACTGGAGGGAAAAATTGAGGTGAATAAGTACAAAGCTATTCTGAAAACATTAGCACCCAGTGCCTTTGGGATACGCTACTGTTGAATCGTAAGCCACATGTGAAAAGTGCTTTGGCTTATTGAGCCATCCTTACACTGACATGAAAATTTCATAATTTTCACATTATCTTGATAAGAATGAAGAAGGACTAACAGTTTTGTTGTACACGTTCAAACATCTCAAATATTTTCTCTGACCATATCTATCACCATTTTGTGCCAAAAAGAGAAGGACAGGTAGCAGCTGGGGCATTGAGGTGATGACAGAGAGGAGAAGCCAGAGTTCAAAGCTGTAAGTGAGGAGTGTGCTTCCTGGCAGGGATCCCATGCGTGTGCCTGGGATCCTACTGGTGGAACTTGCTCAGAATATGGTGTAGCATTTTGTTCTCCCCAGTTACCTGGTTCTGTACCTCAAAGATCAGTGATTCACATGTCAGGTCTACCAGTTGGGTCTGGTGCACAGCATCATGAGCAGGAGAAAAACTGTAGCAGAGGACTACAAATGAGTGACATCAATGCCTGAATATAGGAGCACGATGCAGGGGTAAACTGTCTGTGAACTGAGCAGGCTAAATTCTTCCTAGGAAGGCAATATGCTAGTACTTTAATAGTAGGTCTTCACCAGTGCTATGCAGATAGTTTTGCTTATTCATTGTTTGGCAGTGTGTGTAACTATTTTATTTTATTTATATGCAGACCAACTGAGGTGAAGTGGCAGCTGATGGTTGCCAGTTGCTACAGGAGAAGTGGTAAGTTCTGTAACTTTTTTGTAATTTGTTGGAGGTTTGTAATATTTTTTTGTAATTAGTTTGGGTTTTTCAGTCTGGAGAAGAGAAGTTTGGAGAATATATGAAGGAGTTCATAAGAAAGATGGAGAGAGACTTTTTACCAGGGCCTGTTAGTGACAGGACAATGGGCAAGAGTTTTAAACTGAAAGAGAGTAGACTTAGATTGGACATAAGAAAGACATTTTTTATGATGAGAGTGGTGAGACACTGAAAGAGGTTACCCAGAGAAGCTGTGGATGCCCTGTCACTGGAGGTGTTCAAGGCCAGGTTGGACAGGGCTTTGAGCAGCCTGATCCAGTGAGAGATGTCTCTGCCTATGGCAGCGGGTTGGACCAGGTGACACTCAAAATTCCCTTCCAACCCAAACCATTCTATGACTCTGATTTTTTTTGTTTTGATTGATGTTTTGTTTTTTTTTCCTTTTGATCTTTTCTGCTTGGTGTGAATACTGGTCCTAAAGTTTATTTGAAAATTCAGTTGCATATTATTTTGTTATGAATTTCCTGTGTATGTGTAATAAAACATGACCTTTGTTTTAAGTGCAGGAAGTGTGCCTGCACTGCCTTATGTATGAAACACTCATTGTGCTGTTAAATAAGTAAAGCAAAGAAGAAAGTACTGCATGAATGATCTGATAGAAGCTTTTAAGTGTAATTATATTACCATTTGATCTAACATAAGTAATTAGATTTTAAAGTTACTTAATTCCCATTCCTTTTCAACAGTGGGTATGATTTTTAAATATTTAAATAGTAATTATATTAATAGTATTTTATTTTAATATAAAATTGATAAATATTAAACATATTTAAATACTATTTATTTTAATATAAAAAATTATACCCACTGTTGAAAAGGAGTGGGAAATGCATTACACAAACAAAAGACATTCTTAATGTGCTGTATTTTCATACTGGGAGTGTAATAGGCCAATAAACAAAATGGAAAGGGACTAATCTTTCTGGACTTTTTAATCACCTAAAATCCATTCAAGACACTTGATGATGTAAATAATACTCTTCTTTCTTGCTATCCCATTTTGTCACTCTCCATTATGCTTCTTTAGAACTTTGCAGAACAGACTTCCATAGAAATACATGCATTTTCTCACTCTGCTCAGTTATTTAAAACAGCAGTGAGAAAACGAGCAGGACCTGGAGAAGTCAGTGCATTAAGAACAGTCAGTGCCACCCAAAACTAGACAGGTTAGCTGTTTTCCAAGCAAAGAAACACATGGTTTTGGCCAATTTTTAGATAATTTATGATTCATTGGCAAAATTCCCAGCTTATGGTCCCTTCCAATCCAAACCATTCTATGATTCTGTGATTCTATGATCATCAGCAAACTTGCTGAGGGTGGACTCTTATTTAAAGAATGTTAAGTTTGGTTTTATCAAATTTTGTCTCATAATATTAAATCATGTACTCAAACTAAAAAAATGAAGTGATGTTAAACTATATCGATTTCTCATCAGATATTCTTTTTTATGTTTGTATATGTGTCTAGGAGATGTTTGTTTTCTTTGCAGGTAACTACCAGAAAGCTCTAGAGAAATACAAAGTAATTCACAGAAAATTCCCAGAGAATATTGAATGTAAGTTGTTTCATTGCGTGGTGCAACTGTCAAAGGAAACTTTGTTACATTGAATATGTGTGTTAGTAGTTGCATAATGTAAGTATTTTTCGTATGAAAATATTTTAATGAACTAACATTTTTATTCATGCTAATGCTGCTTGTTTTCTGTGATGACACTTAAGTGTGATTTAAGAAATATTAGGGTAATGCTGAAGAAGAGAGATGAAAATAAACTTTAACTGTAGCGCATTGTTTGAGTTTTTTCTTATACATACTTTCTAAATTCTGTAACTATGTTACTTATTTAATCTTTCTTATAATAAAATATATGTATTTTTACTTCTAGTCGCTGCTAGTTGAAACTCCTGCTATAAGTTTGAGATATGAGAATCTTAAGTTTTACCAAAGCCAGGCTTTCCAAAAGAATGTAGAGGATGAAATTTTGTTGTTGTATTTTTAAGTATAGTTGGTCAACCAGTTGCTAGAAAATCCATAGAGAATTTCAAACTAAACTACAGGAAATGTAACTTTGAGGAATAAGACATTTTGCAGAATCGGTCACACCTGTACTCTAAATGGAAAAGCCCTGCAGAAAACAGGGGTTGTCACCAGGTGTGAAAATATCCTCTTTCATCCCACACTGCGCCTCACTAATTCCAAAATATGAGGTTGTCTTCAGCAAGCCTACTCTTTTAAATGCTGTGTGGGAAGAACATTCACTGTATTTTAAAATAAAATCATATTGTTCTGCTTTAACCAATGTACTGCTTTTTTAAAGAGGAATCTTACAGTTCTGTACAAGAGAAAATCAATACTATGACTCCTCAAAGTTATAAGCAAAATGTCATGTTCATATTGGTCACACATATTTCAGAGAGGTAGAGTGTTTAGTAAACCTTCTAGAAAACAAACACTTTTCTGAATGTAATTTGTACAAATTAAGAAATGGAGGCAGGAGTTAGACAACACAATTTAACTGCTTTAAAAGTTTTCTGCTGCTGAAACAATGGTTCTTCACTCATCCCTCCCTGGCCATGTGCTCCAGCCATGTTCCTTATGCTTGTTCTGATGCTCATCTGATCCCTCAGTGAACAGGTTCAGCTCCCTAAATCACCAGAAAACTAATTTAGCACCGAAAGAAAGTAACACATCTGTGAAAGCAGGCAGGAGGGTAATGATCCTGTTGTGCTTGTTTCTGCTTCAGAGGCAGTTATTTCAAAGGGATGTTGACAAAGACATAGGAATAGCAACAACATACTCAGAATTTGGTATAGTGTCTCAGGAGACTGTTCTTAAAGGTTCTTTTGGTTCCATCATACAGTTAGAGTTCTTAGAGATCTTCATGTCTGGTTTGTTGGGGTTTTTTTTAATTCTATAAATACTAATCTGTAAAAAAAACAACAATAGCAACAGAAAAAACAAACCATTCTGATTTACTTGGCATTTGTAAAATTGTTTTCAACAAAATTATATATTATAATATTATTATATTTCATTAAGGCAGAGAAAAACTTAATGAAATATAATA
>NW_010294815.1:0-4791 GCF_000700745.2 Antrostomus carolinensis
TATTGGAACCTGGGGTTGTTCCTGCCCAAATATGCTTCCAAGGCACTAATTAATACTGCTTTGGAGACATTCACTACTTAACACTGTGACAATATTTTACTCTTGAATTTATGGGGTTTTATGGGAAAAAAAAGCAATGGTAATAAACCAGAAATAATTTTTTTAAAGTTATTTTCGTTCCAAGCTTGTTCTTACCTAGAACATTAATAATCTCAGCTCTGTAGTAAATCAGTTTGAAACAGCTGAGGAACAGTTTAATGTACACTGGAAAATTATGCAGCAAATTGCATTGCCCTTATCTTTTCAGCTGGTTTCTTTAAAGAAATCTGTCGGTGTCAGCTGGCTTTGGTATTTGTAATCGCTGCATTTTGCACAGCCGTCAGTGGAAATTTTTATCAAAGACTTGATAGTGTCTTCTGATTAATGTAGGCTGCCAGCTTCCCACACGGTAGGTTCTTCACAGGATGCAACAGTCTAAGGGAAATTGCCCCATGAGTTTCAAGATAAATACTCTAACCAAACACATATGAGACAGGTCTCTTCCTCTTCCAGCTAAGAACTAGTTTTGGCCTTGTCTTTCTCATTGTCCCTTCTTTTATTAGTGCAAGATTTGCTAAATTAAGTGCCTTCATAGAGGAAATAATCACATTTTTATTGTGTAGTAAGGCTGATTAATGTTTTGAGTGCTAGGATGCATACTCTCAGCAAACTTGGCCGAAACCTTGGTAACAGGCATTGCCAAAAAGTCTTACAGAGCACCAGAAGGGACATCCTATTTATTCCAGGCTGGATTAAGTCATTAGGATCAACAAGCCAAAAATGCCATGAGAGAAAAACAAATAAAGTGGAAGACACTGGTGGGAGAAAGAAGTATCCTGTGAAAGAAAAAACAACAAAATACTGAGACCTTGGATATTCTATTTCAAATAACTTTCTGAGGCTCATTGGAGTGGGATATAAAGTTCATTTTCTGCCAGTGCTGTTGAATATGACTGGAGCCTTGTCTCTGTATGCCTGGCTCTCGTGCTTCCTAAGAGATTATGCATCATACTCCAGAGCCTGAGCCTGGCTTGCTGGTGCTGCCACCCTCTCACTTGCCCAGTGGTGATGCACAACAGTGGGATGGTGCAGGAAGCCAACCCAGCAGAGAGCAATTCCCCACTGGTTTAGCATCCCGTCTCGCTCTGTTGCGGATGAGATGAGCAGCAGTGCGGAGCGAAAGGGGTTGGGGCCATAGCTGCCGCAGCTTGGCTTAAACTGCCATGGGAAACAAGCTGGGGAGAATAGGTCTCAGCCTAAGTAGAAGTGGACCAGAGCAGATGTCAACTGTTTACCTCATTCAAATCTTCTTAACGTGTTCCAATCTATTTAATAACATATCCTCTCTGCTGCTAGTCCAAGATATACTAGAGGGATTTCTCTGTAAATGCGTGATGTATGTGTTCCATGTATTTGTCTCAGGATTATCAACCACTTGGTAAGTGAGTGTAAAGCACATCTTTGGTAGAATTTAAACCTTACTAAGGCATATATTATATTAATGACTGCAACGGAAACAGGAAAATCGGTATTAATTCAAAGAATTGAACGTAGCATGTTCTTTAATAAACCTCCCAATAAGAAAAAGCTTCTCCTGCAACTGTGGTTTTGTATTTGACCTGAATAATCTAAAAATTATGTCACTGCTGAAGGGGACAGTTCTTCATCTCCTGTCCCTGATGATGTTCTCGTCCCCTTTATTGCACTGGTTAAAGCTTGCACGGGGTGGTGTGATCAATCAGAATGGTACTGATTTGGCTGACAAACTCTTTTTTTCTTTCTGATTTAGTGAGCTGATTTAACTCATCACATGGTCTTATAATTGTTAAGACATTGTAAGGGAGAGAGTGGGAGCAATTAGAAGTGGTGTCAGGAAAGGTCTGCTGTTTTTGGTAGATGCAAATTCAGCCTTAATGATTTGCTAGATATCTCATAGCAAGACAGAATTAATAATGGGGCTAAGAACATAGGGTAGTCCTTAATTCTGTAAGTTTTGTGAACAAACAAACAGGAATACTGCAAATATGGGAAATGTTCTTTTTCACAGATCACACCATCCAGTCTGTTTTCTGCTGCTGCTGCTGCTGCTGCACAGTGCAAAAAAGGTATGTGAAATGCTTAAGCTTTTCAGCAGTTATGATGATTGACATATCTACACAGAAAGGACTTCTAAAAATCTTGCTATTTTCAGCAGAAATGATAATTGTACAGAAGTTTAGAAAAGTTCTACCTTGCATATCCCCAATACCCAGGGAAGGCATACGTATTCATGAGTTAATATTTTTATGTGAATATTTATAGATACATATTTACACAAATATTTCATGTTTTTCAAAATCAGAGCAATGAGAACAAAAATGAACCTGGACCCTGATACTGGCCTGGTGACCCAGTACTCAGCCTCACAACCAGACATTTCCTATGCATCTACTTCGAAGTGCAGGGTAAGTAACGTGTTGGCAGGTGAAAAGAGAGAATCGAGGTGATGTGCCATGTGGTGGCTCAGTACCAGAACAAGCAGAGGAGTAACTAACTTGAGCACGTAAGGTGCTTCATTGCATAAAAATTAGAGAGTAAAGGTATCCAAAGGTTCATACTGATGTAAATACAGGGTCATAGTGAGGATTCCCAAGCTCTCTGTCATGCACAAAGTGTTTTTTTCTCCCACTTCTGGGTTTGGGTGATGGAGGTGGGAAGGGTGGGACTGCCCTGTGGGCAGATGCGAGCTTGCCTTGCTCAGCTGGCACGTGAAGCATCCACCTCAATTTTACTAGATCTAAGTAGAATGATCTGAGCTTTCAAAGTGCAGATAATTTCAAAATAACCAAGTGCAAACTATAACCTAACTTGATGCAAAAGAAAATTATTATGCTCCTGCCAATTTACTAACAAAGTCTGCAGTGCCCTCCATGTTAATTCTCCAGAAAAATGACTGGATTTCCAGACATTATAAATCCACTAATTTCAGTGCTGCTCTGCTTTTACACTAGCTGGAAAACTGTTCCAGCATTCATACCATGTAAAGTCACCTCGATTAGGTAGATGGCTTGTTTGTTATTCACTGTACTTATCATTTTTGGTTCTGCACCAAACTACTCAAATTTAAGTCTCACTGCTTTACAACGGATGTGCTTACAAGGGGAAGCAATGACCATGATTGGTTCCTTTTAGTTACTGAGATGGTATAATAGAGAGGGAATTAAGCAAGCAATAGCAGGGAGAAAAGACTAACTATGAAAGATACTTTTTTTTCACCAGCGTAAGAGGCAATTGCAGTTAAAGAACAAGCTGTTACCTCCTCTACCTGCTGAAGCCTTGGAAGACTACACAAAAAAACCCAGAGTTATTGCACTCTATGACTTTTTTGCTAGAGGACCCTCAGATTTATCGCTGAAGAAGTCAGAAGAATACATTATCCTCGAACAGTATGACCCTCACTGGTGGAAGGCAAGAGACCAACATGGGTAAGAGAGTGGGCATCTATCTCAATCTTCCTACACAGAAAGAAAAAAACCCAAATCAACCCCTGCAAAAGTGGGCAGAGATATATGCAACAATATAGGGGCAGGTTTGAAAGTGTTCAGCTATGTACGAGTGAAGTGGTTTCAGCCTCAGCTAAGACCAGGCAGTCCTGAAATCACTGCCCCCCACCCAGTGAGATGGGGAAAGAAATACAACAAATGGGTCGTGGGTTGAAATGAGGACAGGGAGGGTTCACTCACCTATTATGGTCATGGGCATGCATGGAGTCCTTCACGGCCTACACATGGGTAACTGCTCTGCCATTGAACCTCCATGGGGTGCAGGGTACTCCGTTTACCTTCTCTCACTCCTTGCTGACCTGGGTGTCTGAAGTTCTCCGTTTCCTTCCCTCCTCCTCTTGTTGTTAATGTCTTTTTTTTTCATCTCAATGGTTTCCTGCTGGCTCTCTCCTTCCTTGCCAAGCCAGTTCTCCCCCACATAAATATGGATTTGAAGAGGCATTTCCCTATTGCTAATTGGCTCAACCTGGTCTGGAGGCAGACCTGCCTTGGAGCCGGGGGAGCTTCTCAAAGCTTCTCACAGGGGCCACCATCACTATAGCCCCTTCCCCCACTACCAAAAGCGACCCCCCTCCTCTTCCCCCACCTCCCAAACCCAACACAAAGCACATAGATTGACTGAGCAGACTTTCAGCAGTGTTTGGCACTCCAGAAATGGATGTGGAATCTAGAATCTGTTAGGAATTCAGAGTTGAGTCTTAAGACTTGGTAATTTCCTGAGCAACATAAGGGCGTTCGAGGACCATGTGAATCACTGGGCTCTGAGCCATGTGCAAATCCATCTTTCCATCCTTCAAGTGCTTTACAGTGCACTGTATGCATGTAAACACTTCATAAAGACCACAGGGATTATTAAGACGTGCTGAAGTGCAGCCCTGCAGAGAGGAACCTGGGGGTTCTGGTTGATGGCAAGTTGAACATGAGGCAACCCAAGAGGGCCCAACTGTGTCCTGGGGTGCATCAAGCACTGCATTGTGAGCTGGTTGAGGGAGGTGATTGTCCTGCTCTACCCTGCGCTGGTGCGGCCTCATCTCGAGTACTGTGTACAGTTTTGGGCGCCACAGTACAAAAAGGATATAAAGCTACTGGAGAGTGTCCAGAGGAGGGACACTAAATTGGTGAAGGGTTTAGAGAGGAAGGCATATGAGGACAGGCTGAAGTCACTTGGTTTGTTGAGCCTGGAGATATCCTCGCAGTCTATAACTTTCTC
>NW_010294815.1:4832-30590 GCF_000700745.2 Antrostomus carolinensis
GATCTCTGGCGACCAATGATAGGACCAGGGGAAATGGCAGGAAGATGTGCCAGGGGAGGTTTAGGTTGGACATTAGGAAAAGGTTCTTCACCCAAAGGGCGGTGGAGCACTGGAACAGGCTCCCCAGGGAGGTGGTCATGGCACCAACCCTGACAATATTCAAGAAGCATTTGGACAATGCCCTCAGACACATGGTCTGAATCTTGGCATTGTCCTGTGCTAGGGCAAGAGTTGGATTCAATGATCCTTGTGGGTCCCTTCCAACTCACAACATTCTATGATTCTATGATTCTAAAATCCCTCGTCCAAAATTCCTAGACATTTTAGGGAGCTAGATAACTTCAGTTAGGCTGCGTTCCACATTTATCTTTGTTTCATGTCATTCCCCTTTCTCCTTTGCATTTTCTTCAGTGCATCCTGTACTCTGATGTTGGGAATGATTATATGTTAAATATAACTGTTTTCTTCCCATTCAGATTTCTCCTTTAAATACTTTAGAATGCTTTTCCTCAACT
The DNA here is from genome assembly GCF_000700745.2 of Antrostomus carolinensis. Classification (NCBI taxonomy): domain Eukaryota; kingdom Metazoa; phylum Chordata; class Aves; order Caprimulgiformes; family Caprimulgidae; genus Antrostomus; species Antrostomus carolinensis. The sequence continues at coordinate 5,348 of NW_010294815.1, forward strand.
CATATTGCACTGGCGGTACACTGATTATTATTTTGTATATACATGAAAGCACACACTTTTTACTTCTTCATATAAAAGCTTTGTATAGCCCAGAAATTAAGAGTGGCTTATGATTCAGAAGAAATATATATTTTTTTTCTAAATTTTCTTTTGATTTGACTTGAAAATCTTCATTAACATGCTGCTCTTAACACTCTATACTATCCCAGCTGACTTTTTCTTTTCTGTAGCCATCCGCAGTTGTAGGGCAGAATGATTTTGCCTGTAATGAAAGACTTCCAGTCAATTCCAATGTTAGGATTCAGTATCTAACAACATAGTCAACAGTATAAGGAACCTTGTAATTCAACAAAAGGAAGATGTATATCTTAATCCTATTAATATTTTGCATGATATTATAATATTATCCACAACATGTTGTTTCAGGAATGAAGGTCTAATTCCCAGCAACTATGTTACTGAGAACAAGAAAAGCAATTTAGAAATATATGAGTAAGTACTCTTGAAAATTATAATTGTGTTTCTTTTCTGAAAATGGATTGCAGCGATACATTTTAGTGCTTGATCCTTCAAACTTTATTAGACATGAACAGGTGTCTATTGAAAGCTCTCTTTTTTTCTTACAAAACATTACTCTCAGAATAAATTAAGCATTTTGATTTGGAACTACTATTTCTAATTACTTAAATCTAATTTTCTGGAGAGAAAAGTAAAATTCTGCAAAATTCTAGAGAAGAGAGGCTTGACGCAGTGAGTGGGACAGTAATTTCATCACAGTTTGGTGTACCTGTTTCCTGGGCTTTCTTCTGTTTGAGCTCATATTTAATCACAGTGAATGGGGAAAAAAATTGTCACATTTACAAGAGTCTAATAAAGTAATTAAAAATTAAGAGATGTTTATGTATGACAATAGTTCTATTCAGGTTTTTGGACTGGGAATAGTGCAAATACTAAAATGGATTACTTTTGTGAAACAGAGCAAACATTAATTTTCACTGGCTGAAATTAAAGGACAGGTTGTCTCCTCGTTGCAGGTGGTACTGCAAAAACATAAACAGAAGCCAGGCAGAACTACTCTTGCGCCAGAAGGTAACTCAGCTTACACATAGAGCTAATGATATCTAGAAAGATCTATCAGTAGAGTCATCAAGAACATTACCACAGTCAAATCCAAGTCTGTTTGCTGTGAAATAATAAAGAGAGTACTTTAAAATAAAAAGGCTTTCTGGGGTAAGTGTACAGTGCAGACTATCCAGACTTCACGGAGTTTTAAATTATAACCTCAGCAAATTCTATGTAGATTTTCCACACTAGATAAATTAAATTGCACATGGCTTGCTGTGCTTGTCTTTTGTATGAAACTCTGAAGATTAAAGTCCATTTAGTAAGTAAGTTAGTGAGGTGAGCAGAGATTGAAAAAACCCCTGTGTCTTCCTTATGTATAAAACAAGCCATATTGTGTTCTACCCGCTATTGGTCACCGAAGTGCCTAACTCAGTTAAACTCATCAGGTCTTTGCTCAAGGACTAACACAGAGCTTGGGCAAGACAGACCAGAGAAGAACATCTCAGAGCGGTCTCACAGTATTTTATTCTAGTGACTTGTACAATTTGATTTCTTAATAAATTGAAGCATTTTCACTATTTCACACTGACAAGTATAATTCACCTACATTATTTCACTCCAAGAAATTGCCTGGCACTTAGTATTTTCCCTTGGTTAATTTTGCTCTGCTATCTACCTGGCTATCAATTCCCATTCGTCACTGCTTTATCCCCCTCCCAAATAGTGGTAGGTTTTCCACAGAATTCTGTACTCAGCTGCAAGTCCTATCTCAAGGAAGGATTATTCAAACTCAGAAGCAGAAAATAACTACTTGTATTTCTTTTCAGTCCAAAGAAGGTGCATTTGTTGTTAGAGATTCAAGTCAAAAGGGACTTCTTACGCTGTCCATGTATTCGCAGGCTAAAGGGTGAGTTCTTCTGAATGGTTAGGGTTTGAATCAAGAGGTGGTGGAACAGCTTCCCCCATACTCCTCAGGAGAAGTGGGTAGGTTGGATATGCAGTGTGCAGGAGCAGGAAACCATTGGGGTGCTGTTCATGCAGAGTTAATTACTCCATGTGCAGAAATGTTGATGGTGGGCAGTGGATCTGGGAGTCAGGGTGCAAATGTCCTGCCAAGACGAGATTGACTGCCCTCATTGAAATCCTCAAATAATCTGCTGTGAAAGCTGTGCATCCCATTCACATAATGCAGGCAATAAGACCTTATATTTGCATCTTCTTGTCTCTCTTTCTACATGAAGTGCCATGGCTGCCACACCATGCCACCACAGCCTTCGGCCGCCACACCAAACTGCTTCCCTTCTCTGCAGGCTCTGCACACTGTAATTCATCCCAGACGCTGCTGTCCACAAACTTCTCCTGTTTTTCTCCTAAAATCACATTACCTCCTCACTGTGCAGTCTTACTTCTTCTGCCAGAGGACTTCCACAGGACTCGCTTTTCCCCCACATCAGTAACAATCAACCACAGTGCTGACTTACAGCTTCTCAAGCTGCCTTATACCCTGCTCCCCCAGCCCTCCTACATCTTCCTGCATCAGTGACATCTCCTTTCCTTCTCTGTCTCTTAGAGCAAGCCAGGGGCGATAGGAAGAGGAAAAGGCATCCCTGCTACCACCACTCTCTTCCTCGCTCCCTTCTCTCCTTGGAAAGGTGGGGTGAGCCCTCCCTCCCTGCCACCCCCTGTGCTGGGCACAGACTCACATTTGCTGTAGGATACCAACTCCAGCCTGAAAAGAAAACATAACTTCTTAATTTTGAATCTCCCAGAAAGTAGGGGTAGATGGGCAGCAAAATGTACAGAAAGCAAGAAAGACATAATACAGAGAAATACAGAAAAGTAAATGTGTCAAATAAAAGCTCCAATGAGGAGCCTTTTGAGAAGCAGAACAGAAAATGTATCTCACAGTATACATGACTGTGTTTTAAACTTTTTAGGGGAAACTCAGGTAATGAAGACTATTTTAATTTTAAGAGCTTAGATTTAAATAAGTGCTGAATTAGGAGGAACATCTGTTAAACGCTGTGGCTGTTTCTTATGGATGCAACAATCCTTGTGCAATAAAAAACCATTGTGCAATATCTCCCAAAGTTGAGAGAGAGATCCACTCAAGGAGTCATTTTCTTTTCCCCTGAAACACTATCCCAGCTACACACAGCCATTTCAAGGTGAGAATAGTACCCCAAGATTTCAGGTTTTTCTGTGCTTTCTCTCCAAGTGAAATTTAATCAGATTTATAGTATAAAATTTTTTTACTGAAAATTTTAATCCTTTGTTGATTTCAGAAGTCATAGTGGAGATATTCGACATTATCAAATTAAGAAAAACCACTTGGGACAATATTATGTAGCAGAAAAATATCTCTTTTCATCTGTTCCTGAACTCATCGAGTATCATCAACACAATGCTGCAGGTAATGCATGTAAGCTGATAAGGTTTTACAACTGACGATTTAAAGCTCCTCAGGACTTTGAGAGATTGGAAATCACTCTTCCTCTAATATTTTCCTTATAAAGAGAGACACAAGTTTTTCTGTTGCTAGTGAATTCAAATATGCCATGATCCTTTCTGCCAAAGTCATAGCTGTAGTGTGCACATGCCATGGGGGAAGTGAAACTACCAGACTTATCTATGTGTATTAAATGAATTTTACAAAGCCAGAAGCCCAATATATTTACCTGCTCTGTATTCTCTTAGTTCATATTTGACTAAATGGGACTTGTATGAAATTTGATCATAATTCTTTCCTTGTCTACAACAAGGACTTGCATGCACGCAATTTAAGAAAAGCAGGAGCTATGCTGTGCATCAGCAGGCAGCATTCTATGGATTTTGGCCAAAAAACCCATCCCACAAACAATCAAAGGCAGAATTAGGGAGCACAAGTACTCTCTAACACTGGTTTGCAGGTCTACCAGAGTTAACCTCGTCTAATTGTTGGCTGATGGCAGCCTTTTATAATTTTTAGCATTAAACAATGCCCTTCACTTTGGTTCTGCCTATTGTTTTAATACAATATAAAACAATTTTACACTGAATGAGTGGAGATGGAAAAACACACAGGGAATCCTCGCATTAGTGAGGAAGAAAAATATGGGAATGGGCAGAGCCTTTTGCTGGAGGGAGGACGATTATAGGAAACACATGAAGCAGAAAAGGACCTGAAAGTAGCAGTGGAAAGAATGAATCAATGCAGGGAGTCCTCGATGAGGGAATGTACTCATCGGTACTGTTGGCTCATGAATTCAAAGAAAATGAATGACAGACACAAAAATATTTCTTGCAATGGGAAACAATCCTGAGAAATCATGCTGTAAGAGATTACTTAGTTGGGTGATACAGTATTGTAGTACTCATTTATGTAAGATCACTAATGTCGTACAAACGAGCAGGAGTATCTCTTTTGGTTGTATGAAAGTATAGATACTTTTGTAGTCAGGGCTCTATTGAATAGTCTTCCTCCATTTTTTCCTCACTGTACTGTTTTATCTGAACAAGTTGTAAGCAAAAGTAACTTCAAGTAATAAGAAATGTACGTTGGATTACAAATATTTTTGTTTGAAAAGATGTATGATACAGCATACTTTAAAATGGACTAATTGGTCAAGAGAAGAATGTTGCTTTGTTCTCTACAGGTCTTATCACTCGTCTACGACATCCAGTGGGATCACCCAGAGGTTCTTCACCAGCAACAGCAGGATTTAGTTACGGTAAATTTTTTATCTTCTTTTGGTGGAGATTTAGGCATCTGCATCATGCATTTAGATCACATTCACCCAGCTAATAATTAAGTTGTAACTGTAAAATTTCCCAGTAATAAGAAATACATAAACAGTCGCGTATTCACCTGAAACAGACACTCATTTCCTCATGAGACATCAGTACCAAATGAGACACTTGACTCGAGTCCTTCTGTTCATCGACTTGTGTTTCTGTTGCAACCACCAGTGCATTTCAGAGCGATCTGGACTTTTCTAAGCAGGTCTAAGACTCAAATACACATTTAATAGCTTTTCAAAAGCTATTCAAATGCTTAAGAAATAGAAATTAGTATTATTTGTAGGGAAGATTTTCCTTGTCAGTTCTGCAAGTTTTAGAAATAAGAATTAAATCTTATACAGTACTAGAAAACAAGCAATAGATACCAGTTTTGTGTATATAGATCAGGAAGTTCATATCACCTAGCAGATGATAGGAACGTCCAAAATTTTGTATTATCTTTCCTGTGAATTTTCCCATTAATCTCAAGGCTTAATATTTCTGAAGAGCAGAACTCTTGTGGTTGTTACAATAGAGGCAGACAGTAACTATTTCTGTAGCAATATACCCAGAACCGATTTGGAGTTCAACATCACATATAATAATGCCAAAAAAGTTCTCATATGTAATCAAAGCTAAGCATTTGTGTCATCTTCAAGCTCCAGACATTCCTACATTAAGCAATTTAAACAATAATCACATTCTACAAGCTGTAAAATAACACTCACTTATAAACATATATGAGCATGGGGAAATTTTCAGATATTTAAAACATGCTATAGCACAATGAACGATTGCGATGTTTTGCTATACACATTAACTGCAAATAGCAAGGCGCGCCTTCTGGAGCACAGCTCAGGAAAGCTGACCTGACTCTTGTAACATATTGGGTTGATTTTACAGAGGACTGGGAATTAAACCCATCTGAACTGACATTCATGAAGGAACTTGGGCGTGGGCAGTTTGGAGTTGTTCAGCTGGGTAAATGGAAAGCAACCATCAAGGTTGCCATCAAAACAATCAATGAAGGTGCAATGTCTGAAGATGATTTCATTGAGGAGGCCAAAGTGATGATGTAAGTACAAAAGCTATTATATCCGACAGTTGACACTGAGGTGACCAAGAAATAAATATAAACTAATTCCATCTAAAACAGACAGGCAAACCAGTTTGACAGGAATGGTGGATGTGCAGGACAGAAAGGCTGATATAAATGTCTGAATTGGACTGACACAGATGCATCGTCAGACTCTTTCTTTAGAGTGTGCACTGCTTTGTGCTGTGGAGCTGAATGGGCAGTAAATGTGCTGCTAAATAAATGTGCTCCTACAACAATTCTTTCATCCATAATTCAGTGCATCTAGGACCACTGGCAGACCTCACACCTAACTGAAGCTTTTGAGAAACTATATTACAATTTCTGCTAATTTTGTAAATTAGGGAAGTGTCCAGACTAGGTCTTGGCACAGCCCAGAAGAGAAGAACCCTTGCAGGGTCATGTCGTCTGTCTGAAAGCCAGGCATAACTAGACCTTTCCATTTCACATCACCCAAATCAAGCTTTGCATTCACTGCATTTATATAATGGATGAACAATTATGAATTCAAAGACTGCACTTTTCAGAGGAAATTGTGGGCAGAAATGTGTTAGATAGTGGGACAACTCTGAGGCCAGTTGAACTGAATGCTGTTTATCAAGTACTGGAAGTATTTTTCAAAACGATAATGCGAATCAAAGGTCTATTTACCTGCCAATGACAAATGCTAGCCTGTCTAAAATGTCATTTAAAATAGGAAACTCTCCCACCCGAAGCTGGTCCAGCTTTATGGAGTGTGTACACACCACAAGCCTCTCTACGTTGTGACTGAATTCATGGAAAATGGCTGCTTGCTCAATTACCTTCGGCAAAGGCGAGGGAAACTTGGCAGAGACATGCTGCTGAGCATGTGCCAGGATGTGTGTGAAGGGATGGAATACCTGGAAAGAAAAAGCTTTATTCACCGTGATTTAGTAAGTACAATAGGTTTTCTGAAGTTCTTGGTAAATATTGGCAGTATAGAACATGCCACTGAATTTTATGGGACACTAATGTGTCCTGTAAGACTTCAGCCCTGCATTATTTGATAAGCCAATAGTGTTTTCCTGCCTGTAAACCAAAACTTTTCAGCTGTTCTTTTGTCTGTGGACAGCTGGAAAAATTACTTGATAAATGAGAGAAGACAGAGAAAATTGGGATATTAGAATGGAGTAGGTCGGTGTTAGGACACCCCAATACAAGAGTATCATGAAGTGATCACAACACAACCAAAATCACAGCAATGCAAAAGGTCAGCAACGATGAGGATTTATTTTAAAATAAAATATTTTTCTATCTACATTTTTTCTGCTCCCTACTGCCTTACCTTGGTGCTGGGATAGCTGAGCTGCTTTTCCACTCTGCTCCTCATACACAGAGAACCACAGGAGAGGAGCTTGTTTCCTTGCTCTCTGCTTTTTGTTCAATGCTCACATCTGGATGCAGAGAGGAAATCTTCCTGCTCTTCTCCCTAGTTGCCTGATGAAGTGTAAAATCTTGAAAATTTCCAAGGATTTCCTGATTTCTGTAATGAAAAACTCACACTAAGTGGCCTAATGATAGTGTTTAGGAAAATATCTGCTTGGATAACTAGACTGCAGCCTAAAATGTCTTTCACCATGCAGGAATATTTAAAAATATTGCAACTCATACTACAAATGTTTCAAGCTGATATATGCTATGGATGTGTAACTACACAGTAGCAAAATATGTTCACTGAGTCAGAGCCAGAAATTCACCTAGATTTTTGAGCAAGAGACATCTCCTTTTAGAATATAAACAGTATGAGCTGAAACAAAAATAACAGTTGTTGTATTTTTCTTAAAATGCTTTAGCATGCATTTCAGATATGTTTATCTCATTTTCCCCAGGCTGCAAGAAATTGTTTAGTCAATGCTGAGCACATCGTTAAGGTATCTGACTTCGGCATGGCAAGGTACGAGGCCATTGACGCAGGTTTAGTGAGAACCTGTTCTCAAGTCAGCTGCAGCATGACCTTGAGTTAACCTCATTGCTTGCTTTGCTGATTTGGGGAATTCCACTGTGGTCAATTTTTGAATTCTGATGAAAATTATAACGTTGTTTAACTGTTATACCACTAGATGCATGTCACGTCCTTCTCTTGCTGTTGGTGAGTATGAGACAGGTAAACATCATGCCTGGTAAACTTCAGAAGTAGTTCATGAACAGGGAAACGTCCAGCATGCACACGGCTGCCAGGAGCTTGAAGAAACAAGTTCCTCAACTTTTCTGAGCAACGGGGAGGACAGAAGGTCCCTTGAGACAGATCTGGGTGCTGGTGCTGACCTTTAGAGGTGGCAGCGACTGAGTAGGTCAGGCAGGATGCAGGGAGGGCCAGCAGGTCAGGCAGGAAGTGTGATGTGTTCTGCTCTAGCCAGGAAGTGGTTTTTCTGCTTAATGAGAAGACCAGCCAAACATGGAGAAAGAGAGTGAAATGCACTCTGACGTGCATTTCTCTGACTCTTCACAGGCCAGAGAAACGTAGCTCTGCCCGCACAGACTTCCCCCCAAGGATGTGCTGTATTTTATAGCAGAGCTGACTGAATGACTGACTCCTACCCAAAGGGGTTGTCTCACTCCTTCCTTCTTTCCCCTTGCAAACCCAGCACAAAGCCCTCCCCTTCTGTGTTTCACTGGCTGTTTTCCTGCTGGGTTGGCAGACTGAAGGTGAGCAGGAGGTGGTGGTGACCTCCCCTGGTGGTGACCTCCTCTGGTGGTGTCACCACCACCTCCTCTGAGCAGGAGCTGGTGGTGACAATCACCTTGCAGCTGCAAGTCATTAGATCAGCATGACCATGTGGCTTACCTTTCCCTTAGGTTTCACCTCCTATTTCTAACCTAAGGATTACGACGCCCTGGCAGTTCATAACTAAATACTTGTTTTTCAAAAGGCTGTCCTGTAGCATGGCAGTGACCACTGGTTGCACTGCTCCCTAAAAGGGGCAAGGTCAGTATCAGGGGTCTGGACTCATCCAAATGCACCAGAAAACACTGTAAGAGATCAAAGGCCTGTCAGGGTCCAGTCTGAGAATAATAGACCAGAGTGGCTCACTGCTGCCAAAAAGTGGAGACCAGTGGTGTGGCTCTAGGATAGGAACTCAGTCGCTCAGGAAGACCATGGAGAGGTGATGGGATCACAATCTTATTTTTCAGAGCTCACACAACTGCCACTACTGGTTATTTTGTACTGTTATTTCATTAAGTTTCTTATCCAATAACCTCTCATCTTTTTGTGCCTGCACCAAAATAGGAAAAGGAGGCAAAGAGATGAATTCTCTTAATGTGACCCCCTTTAAAAGGTGCTTGTGCATTATGCCTTCCATGAGAACAAATGCTGTATAATGCACATCTGTCACCTACTCAGGAACATTAATAGTAGGAAAATGTGCACAGTGCTTGTATGTAGGTAGGGATCAATCTAATAGCCTTTTAAAATGTTTCCCTATAAATGTCTGCATTGGTGACATAATTTCATCTTAACCGGGAGGTCAGTTCCTCTAAGCTTGGGCAAAGAGAACTGCTTTTCCAGTGCACTTGCAAGAGCTGTTGCCTTGTATGTGATGAACATTTCTTTCTGTGTTGCTTCTGTAAACATGCCAGAAATCACATCTGTGAAGTTGGGCAGTGAACACCACCCATCAGCTACAAAGTACAGCCTCTGCCAGTAGTGTTTGGGTACAGGTGGTTGAAAAGGTGGGCTCTTTTAAGAAGATACAATAATTGCTTATTGCTGCTGGTTTTCCCGCCCACGGCATAGGAATCTTTTCTATCAATATATGCCTAGAAGATGACAATAGCAACCATCTTACTGGTCTTAAAGAGCATATTAAAATGTTTTATTCTGACATACTTCTCAAGAACAACTCAAATAATTATTTTAAACAGAAATCTCATAAAGTCCATAGTTTCCAGTGTGGATATCTGTGTGTATTTTATATTAAACTAGTGATACCATTTCTTTGTTTCTAAATTGATACTGTATTTTGATGGAATTATAAATCATCTGTGGAAATGTTGCCAGAACTGCTTCCCATTTAACTGTCATTAAAATCTATATGCTGTTTCCTGTTATCCTTTAGGTACGTCATTGATGACGAATATATTAGCTCTTCGGGTGCCAAGTTTCCAGTCAAATGGTCATCTCCTGAAGTCTTTCATTTCAAAAAATATAGCAGCAAATCAGATGTGTGGTCATTTGGTGAGTTGATTAGGTTAATGTGCTATTGTGTTAAGTTTTAATTCCCTAAAACTACCAATATAATTTTAAAAAGTGTAACTTTTTACTGATACTATCTATCTTAAGCTTGAGTCCTTCCCATTTTTCAAATCTTGCCTGTATTGGATGAGTATGGTTTTTTAGTAGAAAATCTCTGTGCGTAACTGTAACTTTTTGACTGAAATGTGGATTCTTGGTACATCTCCATTAGCCCAATGTGTATTCATCTCAGTTTCATGAACCACCATCTTAGCTGACTTAAAAGAGAGTAGAATTGTATCAGTTGAAGATGTTTTTCGTAGTCTGTCTTCATTCAGCTCATGTTGCCCATGTTTTCATGCAATACACAAAAAACCAAGAGTGGTTTTTTTTGCTTCTAATGTTGTTAAATAGCTTGTGGGCTTGGGGTTTTTGTTTTGTCCTAAATATTTTGGTTCACTTCCAGGTGTACTTATGTGGGAAGTTTTCACAGAAGGCAAAATGCCTTTTGAAAGTAAGTCAAATTCTGAAGTTGTCCGTGAGATTTCTCAGGGTAACCGACTTTATCGACCACATTTGGCATCACATACTGTGTACAAAGTCATGTACAGCTGCTGGCATGAGGTTTGTTGCCCTTTTTTTCCTGTGATCTTACTTTACTTTGTTATTAATTTGTAATGGGGATTTAAAAGCAATCTTAAAAAACGGAGGCATTAAATCCTTATTTCACATCTGCAGCATCCTCAGTATCTCTCACTATGCTTTTCAAAAATCACACCTAGGCTTACAAGCCTCTGTTTCTTTTGACTGTTGCATCTAATAAATATAACGCACATAATCAGTAGAATAAGCCTAGACCAGCCCTGGTTTTGAATATGCCACTATTATCTTGCTTCTGTATTGTGTCAAATGTAATACCTTTTTCACACCTCCGTATCATGCATAGCTTTCTCTAGCTCTGCTCTAAATGATAACCTTAACACATTCGTATACAAACAGGATATGCCCAGTAAATGTGGGGCTTAAAGCCTGTTTTTCTGGTGTACATCAGGAGCTCTGTACATCACTACAGCTCCTAGGCTGCACTCTTTCACCCTCTTCACTCTGATTTGGTATTTGATGTTCTTTCTCCATTTCTCCAGCACCTATTTCTTTCTATATTGGTATCAAAACATTGATTTAATTAACTTCTCAATCTGAATAATCCCTTAAGGTCCCTCCTCCTCTAGTGTCTACAGGAAATTAATCTTTAATTTTTAATAAAAAGTACTTTCAGAAGACCTTTGTGTGCAATGCTTTCATATAAACAGGCAGGCATACACTGAGAGTACCTGGGGAACCTTTTGCTACCATTGTCTCCTTTATCCTACCTCTCTTTTCTTGCCTATCTTTTAACTCTATATGAAATTAAATTTTAGACACTGAGATTAAAAAAAAATGTTAAGAGACTGAAATTTAAACTGCATCTAGCTTGCGTGCTTACTGCAAACATCCATTGGGATGCCAGCCAGCAGAGAGAGGTCAGGGAAGTTCTCTCTTCTCCTGTCTGCCATCACCCAGGAGTCTGTTCCACGCTGAGTTGCAATACATCAAATGATACAGCAGTGAATATCCTTTTTCAACAGCCTAGGCAACATTCCTGAGTATCGTGGTTTCCTGAGCAGTAGTGCTTTCCAGTGATTCATTGCAGGGGAGAAATCCTATAGGAATTCTGGTCCAGAATTGAAATAAGTATAAAGAAATTATAGGAACGCTTAGAAAAGTGGCTGTGCTCACTCACACTGCTGGTGTAATGAAGAACAGATGATTTTTTTTTCCCTCAAATGATAAACTTGTTATTTTCTTCTGTTTTAATAAATTAAAATGTAATCTTGGTACAAAAGTGGTAGCTCATATGTACTTGTAACTAGTTTCTGAAGTCTGGTACTATAATTAATCAATCTGCTAATAAATATTTACCCTCTGCTTTTCTTTTCAGAAACCTGAAGGACGTCCTACTTTTGCAGAGTTAATAGAGACCCTCACAGATATAACAGTGATAGGATAATCAGAGATTTTACATCAATGTGTTTACTGAAAGGTTAGCATTAAGCATGTCAATAAGGTAGCTGATACAGAAAACATCCTTTTACAGCAGTCTCCACTTAAACTGCAGTACCAGCATCCTACATATTGAAGTAGCTGTTCAGGCTTCGCCTAATTTTTACTCATTTGAAAAAGATACCTCAGGAGACTGGTTCAGGACTCTCAAGGCTTTGTTTTCACGACTACAGAGAAAAATCTGTCTGGAAAGAAGTAACCAAGCTTACCCATCTTACAAGCCTTTTTATTTATTCTTTTTGTCAGAGCTACACTAATTCCTCTAACAATATTATTAAATTATTTGGTACTTAACATAACTCATGCATTGAGGAATACTGATTGGCAACAGCAAAAATGATGGAAGAACCTCTGATAAAGCTCTAGCTAAGTTATGTTTAAAGGCAAGCCCTTTTGCTGCAAAGCATCCAGCACTGAAGAAACGGAGCAGTGTTTCAGAAGGGGCAGAGAGCTAATTATCAACCGCCAGAGCAGCACCCATGTGTGTGCCGGTAACCACCGCTGCAGGTAAAGGCAGGCAAAGCGAGCGGTCACCACTTAGCAGCTCTCAAGTCACACCTGAGCAGCTGAAAAGTCTGGGCATCTGTGAAGCATTTTAAACCTGCATTGCAGGTCAAGGCACCTTCTCTACCATTTCCATGTAAAAGAAGGTGAGTAAGGATTATTTTATCCAAACGTCTCCCTAAATTTTGCCAGTATCGTCTCCCACTCCTCCCCTGCTGCTGCCTACTCAAACGCCCATGCTTGCCTTAGTCCTTCCCTTGCAAGTGCCCAGCATGGTTAATGGACAAGTTCAAGCTGGAACCTGACAGTAAAACAAAGTGCTTCAAATTAGTCTAGCTCAGATGGATCCTGCAATACCCGACACGGACAATGTCTGTAACCCTACCTGTTACATTATCATTCACTTTTAATTTTAAATCTTAATATTGCTGGATACAAATATATTATAGAAAAGGCAGATGAAGTTAATAATTCTTTACTACAGAATAGAGACAGACCATTACAAATAAATAGTTTTTTAAAAAGATGTGATTGCATTGTGCATTATTTATAGGTAAATACATCACAATATTTCATTTTATAGCACTTTGTAGACAAAATAGTTAAAACCCACTAGCTGAAGAATGATTGAGTTCTGCACAACTTAATTTTTCCTTTACAAATATAAAAAATAACCGTAACAATAAAATGAAATATATCAATCATCCAAAGTTTTGAATTTCCAGAAGATGATGGCATCTTTGGTTCACATCCATGCCTGACATTAATCACTCACCTTTACTGCAAAAATGTTTTGAAAGTTATCACCCCTTGGGAAAGGAAGTTCTTAATCCTATTGTTTGAACATTTGGGAGTACCTTCAAACACACTTTTAAGGCATTTCTGCTTCAAGTGAAGCATGATAATCCTATCACTTCACATAATCTGCTAGAAGAATTGCCACCAACTTAGGTCACTGTTTACTTTTATAACTGACGCATTCAGTTCCTTATCAGACCTATGACTAAATACAGACCTATGCAACAGTACCACACGTTGAGCTCACCACAATGTTATGCCCAGGCCACAGAAGTACAAGCCTTTTCAGTAGAAAATGCGCCACAAATGCGAAATTCAAATTGTCTCTGCAATATAAAAGTACACGGGGACTTTGAATAATATGTGAGGCATCTTTTTTAGTAGCTCTTGTAAAACTGGTTTTGCCACATTTATTAGTGCAAGTTAATATGTGATACACTACAGTACCATGCAATAAAAAGCTCTGGTAGGTTTATGTACTTAAAGAACCCTGCTCATGCCTGTTTCATTGAGGTGTCCCATGGTGAATATGCATCCATCCCTGAAACATGTTGGTCTAATACACAGAGCCAATAATGCTTGCCCACCCAGCCTTCAGCTTCTCAATATAATCTTTCTGTAGGCTGCTTTGAGAAAATTATGAGTAGGCTGTTATTAGCACTCTGATGCAGATAAATTTAACATCTGCTATCATCAGGTTGAAAGTAAATAAGCGAAAAAGCACTAAAACATGCTTCAGAGTCAGTGAAACCAGTGCTTAATCAGCAACAAGAAAGGTCTACAGGACAAAGGTCAGGTTTCCACAGTGTATCTACTTACCAGAACAGTTACACCCATAAACAGAAACAAAGTGGGCCTCCTTAGTCCTCATGGTGCCTCTGAGCTTAGCTCAAACTCTAACCATATCCAAACAGGCAAAAATGAAAGTACTTATACGGGTGAACAGTGAATGCCACCCATGTTACTGAGCATAGACAGACATATGTGGGCAAATGGATGTCTGTTAGCTGTTTTTTTCAAAACCTTTGTGTGATAAAAGAGAGACTTGGAAGAGCAGTAAAGGTTAGAAAGAGACACTATACCACCCTCACACAGTGAATGTCTAGTCAAGAGCTGAATGAGTGCTCAGCATTTGTGAAAATTCCTGATCAAACATCTGAAAATTTGCAGCAAGGCAGTATTATGGAAAAAAAGGCAGAATTCCTGGCCTCTGTGTGCAAGCTACTTACGATATATCTCTTTTCTATTAAAAAGCTGCACTGTTGACAAACTGGAATGTATTTTCAGAAAATGAAAGTATTCCTGACGAGCAATGGAGATCAATTACTTGTGTGTATGAGTCTGTTGATGTTTATCTCCAGTGCCATTTGGTTTTCAGCCCAACATTTTTACCTTATCTATAAATATAGTTTCACAAACAGTGAGGACTGCAGAGACACTAATGCACATCACCAAGTGCTGCCCTCCCTCATGCATCACCAGCCTGGCTCCTGCTCAGGGACCCCATCCTGTCCTAAACCTCGATACTACTTTAAAACCAGCCAGAAAGCAGTCAGCTACAGGAAACCCACTCTGCTAAAAGATTTTTTTCTAACACACATGGCCATTTTGTTTTACTGGAATGTAAATAGTAAGAGAATGGCATTTGCTAGGAGTATGTAACTCCCCATATAGTTCCAGGATGCAACTGTGACGAGTAAAGAGGCTCAAGTTTTGAATTAAGATTCCTTGGATGAAACTTTTTTATACCATGGCTATTTAAGCATGGCTGAGAAGACAGGTCAAGGAAGACAGTAGAACAGGTTTCTATAGAAACTAATAACCTATGTACTTCCTTACAAATTCCCTGCACATTACTTAACCTAGCCAAGTCTTTCTGACCTACCTACATTTAATCAGCACAGCTATGTAATGAAGTTAATTGCCCATTAATTTGTCCTGAGGTATGGTAGCAAGGAGTAGCTGCCAACATTTATTTTGTATCAACATTTAAAAGCCATAATTTGGTTAGTAATGTATTGCCTCTGAGGTTTTCTTCATTCTAGTTCTTAACTATTCCTCCTACTTTGCAAAACGCTTCAAATTACTTTAGATAATATCCTTCATTTCACTGCCTGGAAAACCTGACAACTCACTGAAATACTGTCCATTGAGACTGCCCATGAGAAACAGATCCCTAATACATCAGCTTTGAGTTTTCTTCCCTAGTTTAGAAGGGAAGGCATTTTCACTTGCCCATTATTTTTGTCCCTCAAAATCCATGTCTTTTGACTACCAATCATCAGAATTAAATGTTCCTTGCTGGTGTTTTCTGCAGAACACCAGGATAAAAATAACACATCTGGACAAACTGGGTAATTCTGTAGAGGAAGCTAAAACCTCTTGATCTCCCCATACTCTTCATTCCAGTTCCATCATAACATCACAGACTTTTTAGCTCAAGGTGAATATATAGTAGTTTCACACATGGTTTTTCTAGGGGAGTAGAAGATTTTCTTTCCTATCAGAAAAAGTAGTAAAAGTCAAAGCTACTAAAAGAAGGTCATGACCAGGTCAGATGCACATGAACTGCAAAGACATCAGTCAGACCTTCTTCATCCAGAATCCACACATATGTGTGCATAAGACCAGCTGCTAAAACCAAGATCATTTGCTTTGGATCTATCAGATAGCATTTAAATGCTTACCAGAAATACAAATTACACTCTTTTTTATACCCTGTTTAAAAAACACATATTATTAAGTAAACAATCCATGAATAATTTATTATAAGAGAAATATTAGCATAATTTCAATAAAAATTAAATTTCTTACTCTAACTACATATAAACATTTTCAAAAATAATATCTCTTATAGCAAATGTCTTTTATACAAAAGCATAATCAATAATTTACTTCTTAACATGATAGACTTCCTGTATACCATGAAAATAAGCATTAACTTTGGTTTTCTGACATTGTAAGAAAATAACATTATTTTCCTAGTAGATGTTATTTATGTATAAAAGCAGATATGCAGGTCCAGTAGAAAATACAGAATTTTTGCTTGGTACAAGTTATTTGATGGCCAGGAGTTGGTATAAAGAGAGCCCAGACTTGGTATAAAAAGAATCAAGACACTTCTTACAGAAAGTATTACTACAAATCTTAAAAAATGCCAATACACATCCATTCAAGAACTGGATTGGTTGCCTTTTCATACAAATAACCCACTTGGTCACACCACAATGACGACTGTATAAGCAAATAGAGGGGCCACCAGCTATGCAAAAGAGTATCTTTTTCTCTTTTTAGAGTCAATCAGTATTTTCTTCAGTTATTCTTTAAATTGTATGAGTAATTCACGTTTTGTTAAAAGGAAAACTGTAAAGAAAACTCTAGTGTTTTTATTATTTGGATTATCTGTTTTTAACTATGAAGACTTTGTAACTTGAATCTGGCAAATAAAGCCAAATTATTATCTACATTACCTAAGAAGTAATGAAACTGTTTATGTATTTTCTTCTCCGAAGCTTTTTTACCACGTGCATTTTAACAGCAAAGAATTGCTGCAAGTCTCATCACTTGGAAAGCTGAAAAATATTCTAAAGCTGTATACACTGCCACTGTATTTTCAAGGCAAGTACATCTTTTGTGAAAATGTCTCCCTTACTGGGGTAACATTGCTGCCACCTCCTGCACTATTGAATTTACTTTTCAAGTTAGGCAATCACAGGTGATAACCTGAATACCCACTGCCTAATGACATCTTCTGGGCTTCTCTTTACATTGGCAAGAATACCTGCTATCTTTTATAAAGTACTGCAAGCAGAAGAACCACACAGACTTTTCAGTGTCACATTTTTAGATATGTTCATCATAAAAATGAGGGTTTAGAAGATGCAGACCATTGATGTAATTTCTACCTCTTGCTGTGGGTATGTCAACTACAAACGTATCCAAGTGAAACAAAAAGGTGCTTGCAATTTAGAAGTAACTTTAAGGTAGTATCCCTAGTGTTACTTTTCCAGTTTTTGATAGCTTCTAAAAATCTTAAAGCTCTAAAAATCATTAACAAGTGAGATGTTTCATGAACGTCTTTCAAAAAGGAAGTACTTAAACTCTGCACAACACAAATGTGTATGAAATATCAGTAGCAACACTTTTGTTCTTACAGCTAAATTATGAGCTTTCTGTCACAGAACAATTCACTATCCACACAGTGTCCACTTTTACTACACTCTGTACATTAAAGAATATACAGCCTGCATACAAATCTCAGCTGATTAAAACCAATTTTTAATTGCTGAAATGCTAGCAAAGGTTCTGAACTCACTTAAAAACCAAAAAATTTGAAAGACTACCTTTGATGAGCTCGTTATGACCCACATATCTGATTGCTGAAGATACGTTCTTGCTCACAAAGTGGCAACAAAGGGGATTGTAATGAGTAAACCATGGACTGTGCAAAGAGTTTTTGTGAGATAAAGATCAGTGACCACAACTGAGGAGCATACTGTAGTACAGATGCTAATCTTTAAGGCTTATGGTAGCTTAATAGCTAAAGCATCTAATAGAGGTGAATACTCATTTTTAGAAAAGATTAAAAGGCCAAAGGAAAACAAAAGACGTTTTGATGTTTCTCACCTCTTCTCACCTTTACAGCCCTTCCTTTACCTAGTAATTTTAGAAATAGCGCAAAGATTGGAAAATGGATTTTGCTTTTTCAACAGAATATAAAATAACAAGACTGTTTTGCTATTAAGAAACAATAATATCTTTTCTCTGGAAAAGAGAAAAAAAAATGAAAAGCTTAAATGGGTTTTGATGAATAAATGGCAATATTAGGAAGAAGTACAAAAATAAGTAAAGCCTCAAAGTAATATAAAACAGAGTAGAAATTCTGGTTTTCTTCTGCCTTTGAACAATTTATTCTTTTATTTCATGTAATTTTTTTAAGCCAACAGCAACTGTGTTCAGGCCTTTAATGAATTTGCTATTTCTTAAACTATAACTTGGTCATAGTTTTGAAATAAAAAGGTACATGCACATCCAGGGATTTGCAATCCATTCAGGACTCCTAAGGTAGAAGAGCTAAGACTCTGCAGTTAAAAAATTGATTTTGAAGGAGAACGGTTACCAAGAACCACATTTCATAAATTTTTTGTGACTTCTATTTGACATTCATTGGTAGGTCATCAAAAATGAAAAAACCTGTATGAATTTTTATATTAAAAGCTAAAGAGGTTAAACAATGTTTTCTTCATATTATATCTCCACTGAACATCCTTCAGGTAGACTATCTACAAGTTTGCTTGGCAATAAATTATAAAAATATAAAGAAAGCCTGAAATATTAAGGTCATCACTAAGGTAATAGCAGATTGCTTGTCACTTCATCATGGATCATCTTTTATCATGATGGGAAAATCGCACTTTGTAAACATAGCTTACATTCTTTTCTGCTAAAATTCTCCCAGCAGGAGATGCTTCATAAAAAAAGGACAAGGTTGTTAATTGCCTGACATACAATCACCGTCAGGTTTCTGTCTTGTTAATTATTTAATAACTTCATTCATTACTGCCAACAGCTGGCACAGAGGAGTGGCCCACACTTAACTGGCCTTACAGATGGTTTTCCAGAGGATTGCAGAAAAGAAGAGCATTCTGGTAGACACAGGTGGGCTGAGTCTCCAATTCATGATACTTCAGTGACGAACACCACTTGAGAGTTTCATTGACTGAACAAAATGTTGTCCTCCTCATATGCCAAAGCTGGGTCTTCCATGCTCTCCAGTAAAGTGTGACAGGTTTCGTATTCATGGTGTGGTAATGATGGTTCTTTGACAACAGCAGACATCAACTGACTCCAGGTGATATTAATATTTTTGAAGGAGTGCAATAGAAAAATACCTATGATGATACTGCAGAATCCACTCAGGGTTCCAATAATATCACCCAGGTCCATAGTACTCCACTCCTTGAACAGGATGATGGAGCATGTCACAACCGTTGTGGTGAAACACACGTAATAAATAGGTGTCACTAGAGATGTATTGAACATGTCCAATGCTTTGTTGAGATAGTTGATCTGAGTGCTGACTGAGAGCATTAAGATACCCACCAATATGTAAACCAATGGATCTCGATACACTGGCTTCCACTCCAACATTTGTTTAATGGCAATGCCCAGGCCTTTCACAGACGAGACAGAGAAGGCACCAATGAGTGAGCAAATTAAAATGTAGATCAGTATATTTGTCTGACCTCTCCTTGGAGCCACAATAAAAATCAGCATGAGGGCAACAACTGTTAGGAGAACAGCAAACGTAACAAATGCTGTAAGAAAGAGGAAAGGGAAGAAATGTGCATGAGAGAAAATACCAGAGTACGTCCAAGTACATGCTAAAAGTTATGCAGTGTCCTGAACACTTCTCTATGAACTGTAGCACAAGTTTATTACAATTGCATACAGACCTGGATCTTGCAGCTTTCTTTCCATCTCATCTAGTGAGGTGACCTCCTCCTCCTCAGGGGCATGAATAACCATGACCGTTGACCCCAAAATGCTCAGCACACAGCCTAGCTTTCCGTGAATATTCAGCTTCTCATTTAAAAAATAGGATGACAATATAGCACTGTTTGGCAAAATATAAATAAAAGATTCAGCTCCACCAGCCACATGAGACATTAAAAATCTTTCCGTGTAACATGATAGTAATTCAAAACCTCTTTTGAATTTGGATATATGGGGAACCAGCCTGAAACAATCCAATTTTAGGGAGTTTTGGAAGACCCCTTCCCTCCAGGTTTAAAGGGTCCAAATTGTTCAAGGAACTTCTGTTTCCTGATGGACTGTGTCAGGGGTATGCACACACACACACCTGCGGATTGACCACATGAGCTGTGATTTTCTTCCAAAAATGGTTTAAAGCACTTCATTTGCCATTAGAACCAACACACACAAGTTTTGGAAACTGTTCCTCATCCCTCACCAGGCCCTCCCACCCAGGCAAAGTTTCTGCCTGGCTTGCCAGGACTCCCCTAAAAACAGAGAAAGCACATCTCCCCTTTCAAAGAGGACTGACCCCAGGCTCTCCAAGCATTTCAAGATTTAACCTAAGGATAATAACATGGCCCAAATGAGGCCACCTCACAGGGCACACGATTAGCCAATAAAGCACAACCTTAGGCATAGACACAGGCTTAATGGTGTGTGGACACACTCACAAATAGTTCTTCAACCCACTGATCAAATTACAGCTATTTTGCACAAGGGTAACAACCTCACTGACATGAAGTTCTAATGACCTCTCTGTTTCATGAGAATTGGAAAGATTGCTATCCACATCAAAGGAGAGGGTGTTAAAACTCAGGCTGTTTTGAGAAGCAGCAGCCAGTTAGTCTGCATCTACCTACACGATGATCCCAGCACATCTGTAGGTGACAGAGTTACGCTGGTTTTGCTATGACAGAACGGCTGCATTTTCAGCAGTTAGATTATCGCAAGCATCTTTTAAGAAAAAAAACAAACTTAAAAAGTGGTCCAGGTTGGTTTTAAACACTATGTTTTATATAGTATACTCAGGTCTTAAAAATAAGTTTTAACATTTAAAATACAACTATTCCATTTTGCTAATAAATTATTTCCTATGATCTATGTCTTTTCTGCTTCTATGATAACTATATTAATATATGTGCTTAAGTACTTGGAAATTATTTGTTTCTTCATACATAGGAAATAATGAGTGTTTGAAAGGTATTCATATTTCTAAAGAACCACCAATTTTAACTGTGGATATTAAAAGCCCTAAAATTTTCTTTGCCTTCTTTCCAGAAGGACTCAGAAAAGATCAAACCAACCCAAAATGCTTACTAAGTGTGCCCTAATATGAAATCATGCCCCCATAAAAATGAAATGTTTTTGAAAACCTTTTAATGGGTGAATACTGTATTTTCTTTTAAAGTTGTGTCACAACTAAAGCACAGGATAAGACTTTAAGCTTCAATTCTCTAGGAAGAGATGAATTGCAGTGTTCTACCACTGCATCAGCAGCATACCTGGTATACGCTGATAAGAAATACTTTATCATATAGGTGTAAGTTTGTTGGGAAAGCATAGATTAGTTTTTGGAACACGACTTCTCATTCCCTCTACCCAGAAAATTCAGTTCTAAATAAGCAAGAGATCTTTCAACCAAGGAATAAAAAGCATGTTTTGTCAATATATTGGTTTTCAGTTTTGTAATTAAAATTCTCTACTTTCATCCAAAGACATTGTTTTTTCCTCATGCAGTGAATAGTTCATTTGTCAACATTTGCTTCCAGTTTGTACCAACCTTATGAGAACACTCAGTGCACCCAAGGGGGTAACTAAGGTTGCAGGTGCAAAGGCATAGGCAGCAAAGTTTGCAGCTTCTCCTAATCCCACTGCAGAAGAAAGAACATTAAGATTAGCTTGAAGAGGGAGAATAAAAGGCATGCTATTATAAATATTTTGTATCATAGCTATGATAGCAAATACAACCCAAAATCTTTTTTCTACACTATATATGCAAATTTTCCTTTCAAAATTATCTAAACTCCTGTGGACATAATAAAGGCTGAAGAAAGTTAAATACTTTCCCCCTAAGTTCTCCTAGAAGCTGAACAGGTTTGATCCCATTGCTTTTGACTCGATATTAAAGAAAAGGTGGTTATTCTGCAAAGAGCTCCAAAGAGTAAAGATCACATTTGAGAGATGGGATATCGGAACAGCTTCTGTCATAAAGGTGATTGCAAAGACATTTCTTTTAAGTGAGGAGAATGAAAAATCATGGAATAAATCTATTTAAAACAATGTACTGTATGTAGCATTTACATACAGGTTGAGAAGAAAGAGGTGACTTACTTGATAGCAATCCAGCCCACCAAAGCCATTCCTTCAAATAAGAATATCCACCTTGTCCTGAAAGTAGAAAAAATAATCTCATCTTCAAAGAAAGAGATCACCTTATTATAATAAAAAAATAAAACTACAGCTCCACATTTGCCTCTACTCATATGAAGTACTGAAAGAGCATGTTATCTGGACGCAATATGAAGAATATGTTGTTTAATTTTGACTGACATTTTTATTAATTGCTCTACTGCTTTGTGACTTGGACTACCAAAAAATTATATTGGACCAAAGAGAAAGTTCCAAGCAAAAGTAAAATGTCCATGAAGACTGTTTGTGAGCCTAAAAAATGCTTCAAAGTTTTTTCCCAGGTCAGATCCATTACATTCATACAGAGTAAGCTGCATTTTGACTCTGTTTATACTTTAAATTGAGATAAATTAGAAAGAAAAAGCCACTGCATGCTTTAATTTATTTATATAAAACTTAAGTATATTGAACATTCAGTAACACTTTTTTTTTTTTCCCCAAATAATCAAATTCTCTGGAAGAGCATATTGCAAGAAACACAACAAACAAAAGAAAAAATGCTAATGCTATATACTTAAATCCCTGCAAAGGGAATTATGAGATTAGTCCAATGGGTCCACATTTTTCTAGCTCTTCATCTGTTGACTTTGATAAAAGAACAGTTGTACTAACTGTAGAAACCTTTGTAATAAGTATCCTTTCTACAGCTCATTGCACTTCCTTTTTTTAAAAAAGAACTAAACCTAGTTAGTGTCTTAAGACTTTTCATCTCAAATGAGGGGGAAAAAAGATGGGGAAAAAAGAAGCAGAAAGGCATTTTAAAAGGTAAGACTGTGGTGGTTTCAGCCACAGGTAAGACTATGTGGTCTTGCACTCACTCCCCCCACCCCAGGAGATGGGAAGGGAATCACAACAAAGGGGGCACAGATTAGGAATGAAGGACAGGGATGGCTCACTCACCAGTTATGGTCATGGGCAAAACAGACTCAACTTGGGGAAGAAAAATCAATTTAATTCATTGCCATTTCATCTAAGTAATGCATTGAGACATAACAACCACATCTTACAACGCCTTCCCCCTACCCCTTCCTTCTTCCTGGGCTCAGATTACTTTGCTCCCTATTTCTCTACCTTCTCCCTCCCAGTGGCATAGGGGACAGAGATTGCAATCACTTTGTCTGTGCTGCTCTCTCTTTTGTGGGGTCCCTCCTGTGGGCTAAAATGTTCAGAAACAAAGTGTTCCAATATGGGCTTCCCACGGAGTCATGGATCTCTTCAGGTGCAGCCCCTGGCTCCAGCATTGGGACCTCCATGGGCTGGTGACAGGTCTCTGGTCCAGTGTACCTCCTGCCCCCACCCCAGTTCTGGCATGCGTGTCTGCCAGGGAAGGTTTAGATTGGATATTAGGAAAAACTTCTTCACTGAACGGGTAGTCGGGCATTGGAACAGGCTGCCCAGGGCAGTGGTGGAGTCACCTTCCCTGGTGGTATTCAAAAGACAAGTAGATGAGGTGCTCGGGGACATGGTTTAGAGGCAGATTTGGTAGTGTTAGGTTTATGGCTGGACTTGGTGATCATAAAGATTTTTTACAACCACTACGATTCTGTGTGCTCCAAATTCCCCTAACTTCTCCCCCTGCAGCAGCACAGGGGACAGAGAATGGGGGTTGCAGTCAGTTGACCTCTGCTGCTCTTCCCGGCATGGAAGTCCAGGAACAATGTGTTCCAATGCAAGCTTCGCATGGAGTCATGGATCTCTTCGGGCAAAGGTCCCAGCTCCAGCATGGGAACGTCCATGGGCTGTAGATGGGTCTCAAGTCCAGCACACTTTCTCATCCCCCGCTCTGGGGGGTCCACCCCTGCTCTGGTGTTGAGTGCCTCTGGGGTCTCAACTCAGTCACACTTGCCCTTGGGCTCGGCTTTCTGCTCCAGCATGGCCTACACGTGGGTATCTGCTCTGCCATTGAACTTCCATGGGCTGCAGGGACCTCCTTTGCCTTCTCCTACTCCACGCGTTTTGAACTGGGTGTCTGAGGTTCTCTGTCCTCCCCCCTCTCCTCCTTCCTCCTGGCAACGAAGCTCTCTCTTTGTTCAGGCTGATAGTTGTCTTTTGTTGAGGTCAATGGCCTCTCCTTCAGGTCCTCTTGACCTTCTTCTTTTCAAGACAGTCCTTCCCCTCATAAAAATGAATTTGACGAGGTGTTTCTCTATTGCTAATTAGTTCAGCCTGCGCTGGAGTTGGGTACACCTTGGAGCCAGGGGAGTTTTGCGAAGCTTCTCAGGGGGGCCATCACTGTAGCCCCTTCCCCTGCTACCAAAACCAGCCCTCCCCCACACAAACCCAACACAAAGACAAAGGGAGAACTTTATTTGGTATTTAACTGCTGTCAGGGAGGAAATACCACCAGCTCACTAAATACTGACCACTGCCACCAAAGCCCTAAAAACTCTGAAATCTCAGTCCCTGTAATCACACCATATTTCCATCCCTAGCCAAGACAGGACTTCTGATCATTGTTAAAGTATGACAGTTTTCAACTATCATGGTTTTAAACATATGATCTGTGACAACACCAGGATGTGTGGTTCAGTCAACATGCTGGAGGGAAGGGATGCCATCCAGTGGTACCTTGACAGGCTTGAGAGGGGGTGAAAACCTCATGAAGTTCAACAAGGCCAAGTGCAAGTCCTGCATCTGGGTCGGGGCAACCCC
The DNA here is from genome assembly GCF_000700745.2 of Antrostomus carolinensis. NCBI lineage: Eukaryota > Metazoa > Chordata > Aves > Caprimulgiformes > Caprimulgidae > Antrostomus > Antrostomus carolinensis. The sequence continues at coordinate 30,463 of NW_010294815.1, forward strand.
AAGCACAAATACAGGTTGGGCAGAGAATGGACTGAAAGCAGCCCTGAGGAGAAGGACTTGAGGGTGCTGGTGGATGAGAAGCTCAACTTGACCTGGAAATGCACGCTCACAGCCCAGAAGGCCAACCG
>NW_010294816.1:0-833 GCF_000700745.2 Antrostomus carolinensis
TGTTCAGGTGGATCTTCCTATGCTGCAGTTTTTGCCCATTGCCTTTTGTCCACCCTATTGTTGGGTGCCAATGAGAAGAGTCTGGCCCCATCCTCTAGACACTTTCCCTTTAGATATTTATAAACATTAATCAGATCCCCTCTGAGTTGTCTTTTCTCCAGGCTGAACAGGCCCAGCTCCCTCAACCTTTCCTCATATGAAAAATGCTCTAGTCCTTTAATCATCCTAGTCACCCTTTGCTGGACACGGTCCAGAGTTCCATGTCCTTCCTGTACTGGGGAGTCCAGAACTGGACACAATACTCCAAGTGGGGCCTCACCAGGGCTGAGTAGAGGGGGAGGATTACCTCTCTCAAACTGCTAGCAACACTCTTCTTGGCCACAACAGCGCACTGCTGCCTCGTATTTAACTTGTTGTCCACCAGGACTCCCAGGTCCTTCTCTACAGGGCTGCTTTCCAGGATGTCAGCCCCCAACCTGTACTGGTGCCTGGGGTTATCCTTTCCCATATGCTGGACCCTGCACTTTCCCTTATTGAAGCTCATGAGATTCCTCTCTGACCATCTATACTGCCTGTCGCACTTTCCCTTATTGAAGCTCATGAGATTCCTCTCTGACCATCTCTCCTGCCTGTCAAGGTCCCTCTGAATGGCAGCGCAGCCGTCTAGCGTATCTGACACTCCTCCCAGTTTAGCAGCAGCAAATTTGCTGAGGAGTCACTCTGTTCCTTCATCTAAGCTATTAATGAATACATTGAACAACACTGGACCCAGTATTGACCCCTGAAGGACACCACTATTCATAGGCCTCCATCTTGATTCCACACCACCAATG
>NW_010294817.1:0-7310 GCF_000700745.2 Antrostomus carolinensis
CAACTGTATCCTGGGCTGCATCAAAATAAGTATCCTGGTCTGCAAACGGGTTGAGGGAGGTGATTCTCTCACGACTCTGCTCTCATGAGGCCCCACCTGGAGTACTGTGTCCAGTTCTGGAGCCCCCAACACAAGAAAGACATGGACCAGTTAGAACAAGTCCGGAGGAGGCCACGAGGATGATCCGAGGGCTGGAACACCTCTGCTATGAGGACAGGCTGAGAGAGTTGGGGCTGTTCAGCCTGGAGAAGAGAAGACTCTGAGGAGACCTTCTAGCGGCCTTCCAGTGCCTGAAGGGGCTACAAGAAAGCTGGGGAGGGACGTTTTACAAGGGCAGGTAGTGGGAACAAGGGCAGGTAGTAGAACAAGGGGAAATGGCTTTAAAGTGGAAGAGGGGAGGCTTAGATGAGACATTAGGAAGAAATTATTTGGTGTGAGGGTGGTGAGACACTGGAACAGATTTCCCAGAGAAGCTGTGGCTGCTCCTCCCTGGAAGTGTTCAAGGCCAGGCTGGATGAAGCTTTGAGCAACCTGGTCTAGTGGAAGGTGTCCCTGCTGATGGCAGAGGGGTTGGAACTGGATGAGCTTTAAGTTTACTTCCAACCCAAACCATTCTATGATTCTATGATGCTTCATGATCTGTAAAAATTTTGAATATTTGTTTACCCTGAAGAACATAAATGACCTATCTGAAGTCAATGGAAAAGTACGGCTTTGTTTAAGTATTTGCTGGACTGAAATCAGCATTCTTCAGACATTTCTCAAGTAAAACACTTTATACCATGAAAGTTACAACTTTCAGTGAACCTATGTGAAAAAATTAAGCTGTAGCAGGAAAATCTATATTTTCCTCGTATAATTGATATCACAACAGGACACTACTTGTTTCTCCTCTAATTTTTTAAAAGAGAGAAAAGCAATCTAGAAAAGCTATGCAGATGGGGAAAATATCAGAATATTGGAAGAACTTAAAAGACAAAACATTAAGTCTTTTCAGTCTGGAAAAGACAACTGATACGGGATGTGGTAGAGGTAAGTAAAATGATGAATGGCCCAGGGAAGGTCAATGAGTTACAGCTATTCTCTATTTCCCATACTAAAACAGCTGGGAGCATCAAATGAAATGAGCAGGCAGATGTTTGAAAACAAAAAAGTTTAAAAAATGCATAATTAAATTGAGGGGTTTATTGCCACAGGATGTCATGGATGCCAATAATATTAATGCCTTCAAAAAGCCATTGGACAAATTAATAGGGAAAATATCCATTATAAGATGTAAAACATAATAATTTGCATCTATATCTGGCTCCAGAAGTACCTCATCACAAATTCTTGAAAGTGAAGAAGATATATGTGAAAAAAATACAGTCTCTGCTTCTCCATTCCAATACAGCCATGCTTTCTTTTTTTTTTTTTTCTAATGGGTTACTTACATTTTTAAAATATATCACAAAATTTTCTGTGATTTCAGTGAAAAGTTTTTCTGATTATTTTCACCTGTTAAAAAAACCTTTCATTGGTTTATTTACAAATATCTAATAATATAAAAAAATTAAGAAGTTTCTTCATATCAGGAAGCTGTAACAAATTGTCGAAAATTAAAAGAAAGCAAAGCATTACTGTTTTCCTGTAGCTACACTGAGTAGGTATAATTGAGTTTAGCTAGGATATTTTCTTTTCACTTCCTCAGATTTTTCCTATGAATATTTTTTTCTTGCTGAACAGATGAAAGTAGAAAGATCAGCACTGAACAATTGTCTAGGAAATCCCAATACCAGGTTAAGTAGAAACACAGTAAAAGGCATTTTGTTTAAAATTATGTATGTTTTTAACAATTCAAGGTTTAAACCATAGCAATGAAACATTTCACAGATAAAACAAAAGTTAAGTACTTCTCCTGGTTTTTAGCTGGGACAGAGCTGCGTTTCTTTTTCAGTAGCTAGAATAGTGCTGTGTTTTGCTTTCAGCCTGGGACTCGCTGTGAGAGAGACACTGAGAACATCCCAGTGTTTGCATTTTTGTCACTGGAAGTGAAGGACTTTGGGCTCTGTTAGTCCACAAGCACGAGATCTAAGCGGGCGAGGAATATTTAAATTAATAACTGACATTTAGATATGCCCATTGGGTATTCCATCTCCTGTCCCCCATGGGCAGGAGATCCATGAGGGGCTCTTCCTCTCTTGCTCTCTCTGGCTTTGGCTCGGGCTCTGGCTCTCCCGGGATTGCGGTTTCGGGTCGGGATTGTCGCTCCTCTGGGATCGTTATCTGGGAACGGGCCGGGCTTGGTCGGCAGGTGGTGAGCAGTGGCTCTGGGTATCACTCATTTGTATATTTTGTTACTGCTATCATTATCACTACTATTTTAATATTAGTATTATTTTAAATTTTCTTTCTATTATTAAACTGTTCTTATCTCACCATACAAGCCTCCTTACCCTTGCCCCTAATCCTCTCCCCTATCCCCTGGGTGAGGTGGGGGAAGTGAGTGAACGGCTGTGTTGGATGCTAGCCAAGGGCTAATCCAGTACTTTTACTCTGTTCCAGTGCATCGTTTCTAAGCAACATCTTTCTCTGAAATTGGAATTACTGGATAATTGTTTAAAAAAAAGGAAAAAAAAAAGAAAAAAAAGTTATTATTCCAGACTTGTAAGTGGCTATTGTTGGTTTCTAAATATGTGTAATAGATTTTAAAAAATAGATCTTCTAAGGTATGTTGCTGTCACCGCACCTAGAGTACCATTTTTGTACTGTTTAAAAGGTGGTGATGTGGTAAAGCACAAGATGGAGAATTTTCTCTCTCTCCCCTCTCCAGCTATTGAATGAGGAGAGCTAGAAATTCCTCTAATCTTCTTTGTGAATCATGTTATGTAGTCCCTTCAGTTCTCACTCTTCTCCCTGTATGATCCAAATAGCTGTTTTCTACCAGGTGACACAGGAATCTTTCTTTGTCTGGTCCCACTGTTGACCTGGCAATTCAAATTTGTGTATCCTATCAGGAGGGAAGGAAATGAGAGGAAATGCCAAGAATCTGTGTGCACATTTTAACCTGAAATTTAACTCTGTAATTAAAAAATACTATATAACTTGAGCATTTATTGTGTGACATAAAATATGCTATTATTAATATTATTTTTCTGATTTTTAAGGTCATTCAGGAGCTTCTGGTAGCAGAGAACTGGCATTATAATTGTCCTTATATCCTGGCAGTATCACATTTGCTAAATGGATGGCATGTTTGTTCAGTCAGGTAAGACAATAAGGTACTTAATTCATTTTTTATGGGCTGCACTTCCTTACCATTTGAATCTTGCTGAAGTTCAAGATGTTGATTTTCTCAACAATAAGGTTGTTTATATCCTGGGTCCTTGTTACCTGTTCTGTCTCCTTGTAGTTGTTATTATAGTCATTAAAATCTGTATAATGAATTTGTACTAAATAGATCTACAGAGTGTCCTGTACAGTTCCACTATAATTGGCTACTGAAGAGACAAAAAAACCTGCCAATAATGTTCTGATTTCTCACTCTTGGGCCTTTACTTCTATGTGTATACATCATACATCCACTTTGCTACCTGGAGAGCTTACTGGGTGCATATTCTGATTTTGAGTGGAGAGGGTGGGTATATTGAAACAATTCAGCTGGTATTTATATATGTAAAATTGCTCATAGTCAGTAAGTTGATATTCTGAGTATAAAAAAAGAAGAGGATAAAAAAAAAGACATAAAGTTATCATTCTGCAAATACTATGTTTTCACTGAAATGATATTCTACCCTTCCTTTTCCTCAATATTTATGGTAATGTAGGATATCCACCCTGAAAATTTTAATAAAATATTAACATTCATCTGTTTAAATTGTTTATTGCCCAAAGACACAATACTGTCGTGTCTTCATTGCCTTATGAGCCTTTTAGACTTTAGGTCAATGGGATGGTGCATAGGTTAATGAAGTATGTGTCTGGGGAATACCTATCTTTATACATCTTTTGTAATTAATTACAACAGCTTTTATATTCTGAAATCTCCCTCTTCACTTGTTCATAGTTATAAAACAAATATCAAACCAAGACAAATAAAATTACAGAAAAGTAAACATAATATGGAAATTAAGATTAGTGAATTATTTCTTCTTATCCATATTTTTATCTGAATTGACCTCTTTGTATTATTCAGAATACTCAGATATTAATTTTTCTGTTCATTTACAAGCACCTTCTCTTATATTCCCTTCCAGTTGTGAGTCAAATGCTTTCTGAGTAGGTTCTTTTCGATACTCCATGCGAAGGAGGTTTAATGTTTAATGCTAAATTTACTTATCTAGAGATATTTGACATTACATGGGATTTTGATTTAGCGGTGTGATACGGCCATGCACTGAAATCACAACACAAGCACAGTATAGCAAATGCAATATACACCTGGATCACAACACGAATGTGATTCTCTTTACCAGCCTGTCTATGCACACCACATGATGTGGGGTGTCCCCAGTCACTAGGAAGGAATACGTAGGTTGAAGTCATCTCAAGCCCATTGCTTTCTTTGTAGTTCATTCTGTTGGCTGTTTGATCTTTATATTCTGTGTTGGACTGAGCCACATAGACACTGTCCCCATGCTAGATCTGGCTGGCATAGGATGAGAATGCTACCTACTGATTATTGTAGGGAAGGACATTTATACAAGTTGACCCACTCAACAGATAGAGGCATTTATCTAAAACACAAGCCACCCTTGAGTCCCCTTCATGTTAATTTCAACTTCCTTTATGGCCACTCTTCTGAGCTTCATGACCACATACATCACCCTTGCCTGTCTTCTCTGAACCTTCTACCTCTGCACAATTTGTTGATCAGTCACATCAGCTTGTGCTTCCTCCTTTAACCTGTAGCTATAGCTCTGTCAAACAAAAGGAGTGTGCCTCTGCATGGCCCAATAACTGCAAAGAATAAAATGTGGAATATTTAGCTCAAGAATAAATCTGAGGAATATAATGTAGTTCAAAAATTAGACAAGATAAATGTATTTACATATTTTCTGTGATTGCAGAAAGCTCTGTAGTTACCTCATGGTAATGTCTTAGACATATGAATTAGATAATGCATTAGATATTTAGTGTATTTTTTTAAGTTATCTAATTTGAAGAATATTTAATTTCAAATTTAAAATAAATAAAATTGTTCCCTAAGTGGTCAAGTAGAAGAAATGTGACTTTTCCCGGCTATATAGCACATGGTTGAATTTCCTGGTATCTTGTGGACTACCAGGAGATATAGCAGTTAAAAAAAATATAAAAAAAATAAAAAAGTAGAAGAAGGCATCCCTAAGTACTGAAATCTCACAGTCTGTTCCCGGGTTTTCTTACTGTCCTGGAGCAATTAACATTTCAAAAGTAACACCCAAGACCAGAATTTAGCAGTTTCTTACTGTCCTGGAGCAATCTCAAAAGTAACACCCAAGACCAGAATTTAGCACATGCAAGAGCAGACTCTCCATTTGGCTGGTGTTTAGTAGCACAAACACAGGCTATTTCACTACAGCTAATTTCTATGCCATAAAATAGTTCTAGAAAATGTTAATTGACTAGGAAAGACATGCCCATATAGCACTTTCCTCATTATATCTACTTATAAACACCAAAATTTTAGGCATTTGATACGTTTGAGATTATTTATTCAAGTCGAATACATTTGATATCTGCACAACATTTTTAGAAAACACTGGGTGTAGAAATTTATGTATTACATATAACACATAAATCAGATTATTTTTTTAGAAATTAAATACTGTAAAATATGACCCTGTCAATTTCATCTGGTACATAGAAGTTACTTGGTGTTTCCATTTATTTGCTAGGAAAACAAAAACAATTTGGAAGAAGGAGCTCAGTGAGAGGAAAACCAAAATTGTCTTACAGGTTTGTAAACTGCCTCTTGGGTCCTTTCCGTGAATGCTTAATGAAGACATAATTTTAAGCAATTAAGAGATGATAAATTAACAAATTGATAGATTTATGAAATATTGTCCTTTTTTTAATGCCAAATTTATTTTTACACCTTCCACTCATCAAACCATTATTACAGTTACACTCAGATGAAGAAAATGTCTCCATAAACCGTCTCTGCAAAGGGGTTCAGTCAGAAAACATCAGACATCAAACACAAAAATTCTCAGTTTAATAAGACGCTGAGCTTCAGAATGCCACTGGCTTTTTTTCCCACCTCATAACAAAATTAACAATGGATGATGAACATACATCTCTCTGATATTGTTTATTAGTTGCTGATGGAAGTTCAACGAAATACCTCCTGCCCTCCTGCTCACTCCCAGAGATGAACTTGCAAGTCAAGAATACCAGCGTATGCTAACAGGGGTCTTCTTACCTGGGGCAGGGGGAGGGGGGAAGAAAAAAATAAAAAAGAACCAAATTATGCTAAATATAAACCACAAGTTTAGGCTAGCAGGGTAGTTATTAAACACCATCATGACTTTACACAACCAAATACAGTGAGTTACAAACATAATCCTGTTGGATAGGACTGTACTAGGACTAGCTATGATATTAGGAACAAGTAATATCCACCTTTGCTAACATTTTCAGCTTTCAGTTTCATTTCATCTTTCATCCCTGTTACAGAATAGACTGGCAAAGTAATTAATCCAGTAAACTCATGTTGGCATTTTTTCTTTATCAATGCATGCGTTAATTTCAATGGACCAATTTCTACTTATATTATACTTTTTCTTTTTTTTTTTTTTTTTCCTCCGTAATCTGGTACATTAAACATAGCCAGGCATGTTTGTTTTCCTGAATTTTTGGGGCTTTTTTCATAGACCTTGCAATAGATTGCTAGAATTGTCATAATTTTAATCTAATTATGATATTAAAATTTTAAAAATAGGTATTGAAACATACATATATAGATCTCTTCTTGTTTATGTTCAGATTTAAGGCAAGTGTCTAGAAAATACTGATATAGCCAAAGTGTATATTAAGATAGTCCATTTGTGGTACTGCTTCTCATCTTTTCCTACAAAACCCTTCCTGTTCCTAATTAAATTTCCTAAATTATCTTGCTCAAAATGATTGCATTTTAAAAAGTCTTTGTGTGCTCACTCAGAGGATAAGAATCACTGCTTATAAATCGCTGGGAAATTTTTTAAAAGTCAAGATAAAGACTAGCACAGGTCTATGATATTATTTATGCCAAGTATGATAACTGTTAGAAAAAGAGCAGAATTCATTTTCCAAACTATTCTGAAATTTATTCAGGACTTATTTACTGTGGTGGTTTGACCCACAGTGGGACC
>NW_010294818.1:0-1210 GCF_000700745.2 Antrostomus carolinensis
TATTATTATTATTATTATTATTTTATTTCAGTTAGTAACTTGTTTTTCTCTCAACCCACAAGTGACACCCCGAGTGACTGGTTTGGGTTGGAAGGGACCTTAAAGCTCATCCAGTTCCAACCCCCCTGCCAGCAGCAGGGACACCTTCCACTAGACCAGGTTGCTCAAAGCCTCATCCAGCCTGGCCGAGAACACTTCCAGGGAGGAGCAGCCACAGCTTCTCTGGCCAACCTTCATGTGCACTGCACTGAGAAATTGCTGCTCACTATCCAAATAAAATAAAAAGAAAAGAGGAAGAGGAAGAAAGACAAAAGAGACTCAAGAATGTAAAATCAGAAAACCAGGTTGAATCCTAGAGTTTTCCTCTAAATAATTAGTAGAAATATTCAAAGAATGTTAAACCAGAAAATGATCCAATCTCCTCTCCATGACGAAGCTCTCCACGAAATGGTGGTGATTCTCCTCATTTCACCCGGAGAAGAAGAACAGTATTTCCATTTGGTTGGTGCAAAAAGGTCTCTTTTTATACAATCAGCTGGGCAACTTTGCACTTGGCACTGTCCAAGCACATCAATAATGAATTCACGACTCCCAAGCTGTCATACATGGCTTGGTGTATCCTACGCAATATCAAAGCCATTGGGAGGACAAGCCAAATTTTAAGCCATTGCTCTTGCTAATTTCGAAGAACATTGCAATGGTCCTTCCAATCAACTGCTCTCCTAGGACCAACAGCTCCATGGTTATGTGTAAGTAAAGCAAAACACCTCGAAACACCAAAAAACTTGTCACGTTATCTCCTTATACACAACAAAACTACAAGTCAACTGCTCTTGTGCCAAGACGAGTGCCCAAACGCATCTTGGCACCATCCTTTCACTGCATCTCCTGAGGTAGCCCTTCAAAAGCTATCGTCTGAGGACATGCCTCTCCAAAACTGTTATTCTTTACTCTTTTTACAACGATTACAAGTTCTCAAGATCCTTTTAGAAAAATACATGAGACACCTGCACTGCTGTAGAGTTCAACTCAGACACGGATCAGTGGTGTGATGGGGATGAGGGTGGATTTGATGACCTCTCCAGGTCCTTACAGATGACTTTTTATAATTTCACAGAATCACATCATGGTGGGGTCGGAAGGGACCTCAGGAGATCATCCAGTCCAACCCCCCTGCCAAAGCAGGTTCCCTACAGCAGGTTGCACAGGA
>NW_010294818.1:1322-2741 GCF_000700745.2 Antrostomus carolinensis
TCTATTTGGCCCCCACATTTCAGATCTTTATAGACATTGATCAGATCCCCTCTCAGGCTGCTCTTCTCCAGGTTGAACAGTCCCAGCTCTCTCAGCCTGTCCTCACACAGGAGATGCTCCAGCCCCTCATCATCTTTATGATTTAAATAATCTTTGTGATTTAAATAAAACTGTTATTCTTTACTCTTTTTACAATGGTTACAAGTTCTCAGGATCCTTTTCGAAAAATACATGAGACACCTGCACTGCTTTAGAGTACAACTCAGACACGGATCAGTGGTGTGATGGGGATGAGGGTGGATTTGATGACCTCTCCAGGTCCTTCCAGATGACTTTTTATAATTTGGACAGAGCAGGCACAAAGTTTAGCGAGGTGAGGGTCTGTGAAGGTCACTGCAGACCATAACGGGAGGTGGTTCTTCTCTGCAATGTGATTGTTTGAGAGTACAGACCGTTTTCTTCTTCTATCCATTTCACTCTTGCATCTCTCCATCAAAACCCACATATTTTTCCCAAAGAGCTACAGAGAAAAGTCATCACAGCAAAACAATTCATCTGCTGGATGATAGGAATCGGGTTTTTTTCCCCATTTTGACACATTCCAATGTTTGTTACGCGTTGGTCTCTCCATTCAAAGCAGCCAGTGGCTCCTGACATCTGCACTTCATAGCCGGCCTGATGCCACGAACCATCTCTGCTGCCACGACCACAGCCAGGCTCTCAGCCGCGCACTCCTGGACCTCTCCACTTTTTTCTTGGCACAACCTGTTCTTTTTAAAAGCAGCAGCAATTTTCCCAGTGACTCCGAAGCTTGCAAAGAGCTGCCGTGGGGTGTAAAGGGACCGCGGAGTCCCCGCACACATGGCCCAGCTCCTCACCCTTCGCTCGGGCGGCCACGGGCCACGCAAGCTGCTGGCATTTTTGGTGACGTTTGCTGTCGATATTATTTTGTGGCTTTGGCAAAGCGGGGATGGAAGCAGAGGAACCAGCTGGCACGGCAGTGTCCCTTTGATTGCGGCGTTGATTGTGCACCACATGCCCTTCGCCTCCTCCTCCTCCTCCTCCTCCTCGGTTTGCTACATCACTGGAGCTGATTGCCGTGGCCACTCGGAGAGAAGGTTTGGCAGCTGCAAGACCCAGATGCCAGTTTCTTGCGGCAGTGGCCTGTGGGTGTCAGCTTGTCTCCCCGTTTGGCATTTCCTCTGGCAATGAAACCTGCTTCGTGTCACTGTGTCGGCTGCAGAGTGAAAAAGTTCTCACTGAAATACATCTGAAAGAGGAGTGGAGAGGATGGAAGGAAAACTCTTCTGAAATCAGCATGGGAGAAGGAAGATCCCAGTCTGTCTTTGACCCAGGACTTGTCCACACAGGATCCCAGAATGGCCTCATCTGGAAAAGCCCTTGAAGCTCATGGAGTCC
>NW_010294819.1:0-3775 GCF_000700745.2 Antrostomus carolinensis
AATAATAATAATAATAATAATAATAATAGAGAGAGGAGACGCTATGTAGGCACACAGCAGTTTTAGGAGTCACATCTCCCTATGGATAGGGCTAGCAAGAGGCTTAGGCACAGCGAGCCCGTGCCTATGGCAACTTTTAAGCCTGCAAAAATGACTAGTAGTGTTACCCATCCTCTCTGCCTGTGCCAGCACCCCGGAGCCAGGGAGGCAGGTGATGGGCTGGGGGTGGAAAGCCAACAGCCTCCCAGCCACTTCAACTGCCCCACGGCTCCCTGCCAACCCATGGCAGCAAGAGCAGGGAGCCCCCCAGCAGGTTCCATCCCTGCCCCAGCTGTGCCCACCTTCTCCTGCCTCTTCCAGGAGCTCCCCGTCCCGGCTCTGTGCCAGTTCCCGTCTCTCACCCTTCGCATGGAAACATTCAATGTTGCCTGAGCAGCTGAGGAGTCTGAGTAATTAACCATCGCTATTTCAGAAATAACATTTGCGGTGTCGGCAAGCCAAAATAAACCATACCTTCCAAACTGATTTACTGTCTTTCTTTTTTTTTTGTCCTGGAGGAAAAAGGCAAAGCTGTGCCAATACTACATTACTAAGCACTAAAACTACTCGTCTGGTCACCAAGAGACTTTACGATCTTCCGATGGATTTGCTACCTTCTAACTTTGACCTGGGCAGGCTGTTTAATCTCTATGTTTTAATGAAATCACCTTTAAAACAGCAATTGGACTGTTCACACAGAGGGTTTTGTGCTGTGGAGAAGAAGGTGTGGATTAAGTCAGGAGCTATATAAAATTAATTTTTCACTTCAAAATGGAGGGGGCACCAACCTAGACAGCCTTTCACAAATGACTCTGAATAAATACACATACTTAAAACTCACCGTAAGAGGCAGTTCAGACTTGAGTTGGAGAGAAAACGACACTAAAATGATCAGCATAAAATGGATTAGGAGAAGTTTGAAGGAGAGGTTTGAAAAAGAAGTGTGATTGGCATGCAGAAGGTGGGCAGATTTTCCAGACACAGAAAGTAGCATGAGAAAGACTTCCAGCGCCAAAGGAAACAAGATAAACGGCCTACCAAGCAAAGTAAAAATGGGAGCTGTTTCCAGTAAGATAGATGTCACTGTTGCTCCCACAAAATATGTGCACGTATTTTGCAACATCTGTTCTCAAAATGTCACATTTGAGCAAGAATGGGCATTGCCCGCCTGTGTAAGAACCTAACGGGCACGTATTTGTATTTTGCATGGGCTCATCATGTTGGTGCAACTAGAAGCTGATGTCTGAAAATTTGGCCCCCAAATAGCTTCACTGGAAGCAGAATGAAGACAGATTTTCATGAATCTCAATGTGTTTTATTTTTATGGCACTATCTTTGCTGAATCCAGCAGAAATACCATTACCATGATACGCTCTGTTATGTCATATGCCTAACCAATTCACATAAAAAGCAGAGAACTTAATTTTACATTGGAATTAATTCATAGAATCATAGAATGGTTTGGATTGGAAGGGACCTCAAAGATCATCTAGTTCCAATCCCCCCGCCTTCAGCAGGGACACCTTCCACTAGACCAGGTTGCTCAAAGCCTCATCCAGCCTGGTCTTAAACACTTCCAGGGAGGGGGCATCAACAACTTCCTTGGGCAACCTGTTCCAGTGTCTGACCACCCTTACAGTAAAGAACTTCTTCCTAATATCTAATCTAAATCTCCCCTCTTTCAGTTTAAACCCATTTCCCCTTGTCTTGTCATTAGTAGCCCTTATGAAAAGTCCCTCCCCAGCTTTCTTGTAGGCCCCCTTCAGGTATTGGAAGGCCGCTATGAGATCTCCCCGGAGCCTTCTCTTTTTCAGGCTGAACAGCCCCAACTCTTTCAGCCTGTCCTAATTCATATATTGGCAGACTGTGGGTCCCACAGTCCCTATAGCCTGAACTGAATATCTGTATTATAACCAAACGTGGCAGTAGGACTGCACTTCCTGAAGTTGCCATCACATCAGATGGGAGTACTGGCTGGTCAGAAGGCTGGGACAAGAAACCAGATGTGGAAAAGAATCACAGAATCATCTTGGTTGGAAAAGATCTTTAAGATCATTAAGTCCAACCATAAACCTAGCACTGCCAAGTCCACCTCTAAACCACGTCCCTAAGAAAAGTAGCAGGTAAACAAAGTGTTTGCACAAAGAGCTCATGGATCGTGGCTATAGAGAAGCATGAACAATATCAGAAAAAATGGACTGAACTGTGACTTTGTTGGGCAGAGTAAGAGGTCCCTAATCTCATTAACGCCTACCATGCTCTATCCACAGGATTTCTGCCTCAGCCAACTTGGAAGCATTGAGCATGAACCGAGATGGAGCAACAAAGGTGACCGGTCCTTGTATTGCTCCTGTTTTGCCTGGACTGAGACTGGAGACTGCAGTAGGAGAAAGGAGAGCAGGCAAATGCTGACCTGAGGAGCTACATCTGCCTGCTGAGGGACTAGGTGAATCTTTTAGACCAAGCAGCTTTTAGGATTTCACCAATGCAGAGCTCAGAATACTTCCTCTAAACTTGGCAGAACCATCTGATGAGTAACAGCAGCCAAAATGGAAGTTAGTGGGCTGTATAAAATGCAGACATCAGAGTCAGGTGATAAACAGAACATAGTTTGGGGGGAAAAAAAAAAGATTAGGTGTCTAAACATTGCATTCAATTTGACCTTGATGCTGCACTCTGCTGCTGCTCCCACCTACAGTGTGAAAGCAACGCAGTTCCACTATGAAAATAAACCCATTAATATTTTTAAAGCGCTCAGGGTACTGTCATGCTGAATGACAGCAAAAACCCTCTGAGGAAATTAATAACTCTGTCTTCAGTGCAGTATCTGAATAGGATGTTGGAATTAAGGGATCAACTCCTCCCTCCCCCGTTAGAACACGATGAAGAAGAACTACTAAATAGCTGCTTAGTGAACGAGGACTGTCAATCCCATGGACTGGATGAGGCATCGTCCTGTGAAGCTCATTTGTAATTGTGTCCTTAAAGTCTGTACCATAATGCACCTCCCCAAGGCAGCCAAGTTAAAGTCCCACCAGCAGCTCGGTTCTGGCTGTGGTTCCAGTGGGGGCTGGCAGGGAAGAGTGTAATGTCCACATGCACAGTACTAGGTGACCAACTATGAAAATATATTCTCATCTCCAACGCGGATGGATTTCATTCTCTAGGTTAACTTCCACTGAAAAATGTATCATGCTTAACACATTTACAGCCCACACAAGGCAAAACACCCACCACACAAAACACAAGGAGCTCTGAAAGGGACAAGATAAAGTGATGGAGATGGAAGGGACTGAGTGGCAACAGAAAAATCAGAGGGGAACCCCATGGAAGCAAAGTCCAGGGGAACAAACCCAAGGCACAGGTGGGAAAGCTCCCCAAGGCGCAGGGAAGGGGAGCAGAAGTGAAGATGAGGACAGGCTGTGGGGACCAGCGCTGGAGGAAGGAGATGGCAGGAGGGGTGACCAACAGCAGCCATGGGAAACAACGTATGTAGTTAAATCACAACTGAAAAAAACTTATCTTAAAAGCCTAAAAGCTATGATGGGGAGGGAGGACGAGACTCCCTCCTACACAGCTTCTTAAAATTACTCCCAGCAACGTCTCAGCCACAAAACTCTACCGGCTGATGTTAAAACCCTATACAGGGAGGCTACAACCAAAGCTTGTCCGGGCAGACACCAAAATCCAGGTGAGCAGCAGCTAGCCTTCTGCCAGAGGATGTCACGAAGCCACA
>NW_010294819.1:3822-8282 GCF_000700745.2 Antrostomus carolinensis
AGCCTCATCCTGCAGGCAAGTGCGCAGGGAGCCCTACCTTGCACTTGGGGCAGGACACCCAGCCAATGCTCTCCACAAAAGAAGTCAAACACCAGAAATTAGCACCTGTGGTAAATAAACCACCACGAGCTGAACCAAAAGAAGCCACGACCCCAAGCCCAAAAGCAGAAAGCCATTGCTGTTTCCAAGGCTGGGTTTGTCCCCTATTGTGAGCATGGTAAATTTGTATATACAGGTCTCCCTTTCAAAAATGCCAGCCTGTTCCTAGGCCTGCACTTTCTGAGGTGATTGTTGCTATTTGTGAATGACTTGGGAATTAATTAACGTAAAACCAACTGGCTTATAAATGGTTGGCATTGTGAACAGCCTCAGTATCATGGGGAGAGCAGTTTATGTGGTCAGAGCCACCTTCAGTGCTGTACGTCAAGGGAGAAGATTTATTATCACAGTAGGTCCGTTTTCCAGAAGTTTGCAAGGGTTGTCTCATAATGAAGGGGCACTGTTCACAGCAGAGTCAGCACCTATTTTTTTTCCTGGGTTGTATTATAAATCCCAACTAGAAAAAGAAGCTGGGGGAGGGTTTATTTAGCACTTAGGGAATGAAATCTCAGCATAGGAACACCATAAATGATATATTTGCTATAGAAAGAAGGAAGAGAGGAAAGAAAAACTGAAACAAGACCTTTTTAAAAAAATTAAAAAAAGAATACAAAGTTGTAAACTTATTTCTATCCTGATTACAAGAGTTGAAATCGCACATTACAGCTAATTAAATTAAATGAGCCTACCAAGCTGGATTATAACCTATAAATATTTTTGGTTGCCTGCCTCCCTCAGAAACCATCTTTGATTTAAAAATATCACTGAATAAAAACAAATAGCTTATAATATGGTTTAGGCACTTAATAATTAGAAGAGAGAGGAAGGAAAGGCATGTGTGCTTTCATATAAAAATAGTCAGCTGGGTATTTTTAACGAAAAAACAAGCCAGAATAGACCAAAGTAAAATGAACAGTGGCAGTGGCCATCAAAAACCTCCCCACTGATCCCCAAGCAAAGGAGCGAGGTTGTACCTCAAGCCGTGTCCTTGTTTGTGGGTAAGGGGCTGGGAAGGGGCCAGGGTGGCTTTGGCCTCCCATGGGGCCGAATGGTGTTTGCTCTGGTGGTGGGGGACCTGCAGGGCGAGTAGCACTCCACAAGAAGCTGTTTGGTCCCATCTGTACATGTGACAGTGCTAATTAAAGGCCTGGGACGTTGCAGTGATCTCCGCCACTGATGGCTACATGGCCTTGGGCACATTCCCCAGCCTCTGTGCCCAGGGCAACATAGAATCATAGAATGGTTCCAGTTGGAAGGGACCTTAAAGATCATCCAGTTCCAACCCCCCTGCCATGAACAGGGACACTTTCCCCTAGACCAGGTTGCTCAAAGCCTCATCCAACCTGACCTTGAACAACTGACATCCACAACTTCCTTGGGCAACCTGTGCCAGTGTCTCACCACCCTCACAGTCAGGAATTTCTTCCTAATATCTAATCTAAACCTACCCTCTTCCTGTTTAAAGCCATTGGGCCTTGTTCTATCATTAATTGCCCTTATAAAAAGTCCATCCCCAGCTTTCCTGTAGGTCCCTTCAGGTACTGGAAGGTCACTATAAGATCTCCCTGAAGCCTTCTCTTTTCCAGGCTGAACAGCCCCAACTCTCTCAGCCTGTCCTCATAGGAGAGAGCCTCAACTCTCAGCCTGAACATCCTTCCTCCACGTCTCTTATCTTCTCCAGCTCACTTCCTAATTTCTCTTGCTGTCCACTGCCTGCAGTAATTTGTCTATATGTTCTTGAGGCCAGGGACAGCACAAGGAGCCTCTGTGACTGATCAACCTTACCATCTCTGTTCTCCCCCAATGGGGCTGGTGGGGAAGCCCACTGCCTGCAGTAATTTGGCTATATGTCCTTGAGGCCAGGGACAGCGCAAGGAGCCTCTGATCAGCCTTACCATTTCTGTTCTCCCCCAATGGGGCTGGTGGGGAAGGGGATGGAGCTGCTGGGCTTGGCTGAAGTTTACTGACAAAGAGCTCTCCTGCATAGAAAAAACACACTGAAGTAAACACAGTTGGTGCCCACGTTACCCCATTTCCCAGCCAGCACAATTCCCTATCCTACCAGTCTTGCATCCTCCCTGCAACTGGGATGCTCTGAGGGTCCCAAGCATTTGTCATGGGGTTTCACCATGAGATTAGAGTCTTGCAGTGATACATGGACCAGACAGCTCTTGATAACTATGTACATTTATAAGAAGTACCCTATGATTTGCCTGACAAACATTACACCAAGGAAAATATCTATATTTAATTCTCCCAGCTAAACTGCATGTGCGTTACAATCTTCCTCAGAAAGCTTTCCTATTGTTGTGCTCTCCTGAAAAGAGAATCAGAAACTATGATGATAGCAATAAAAATTATGATGCTGCATGTTCTCTTGCCTCTTACAGTGAAATTCATGGAGCTGTTTAATAATCACCCAGTATTTCTACATAGCAGGGAAGAAAATGAAAGGTAAAGTGAAAGAAACCAAAGAAGTCCCATAAGGAAAAGTTGAAAATTCATGCTTTTACCAAATCACGAGTGAGGAACCAGATAGCATAATGTATATAAATGAGAGCAGCAGCTCTATTTCATGCTAGTTAGACCATCAGATGTAGAGACCATCATTGCCAAGAACTCCCATGTAGTTAGTTTGAAAAAGAAATCTCATATATGATGAAGTAATTTTCTGAAAAGCTGTTTTTTGAATCACTCATCTAGTGAGTTTCCATAGAAGCCATCCTGTTCTCAGAGCACTTTAAGAGTCATGTTAAGATCCTGACACCATTCACAAGAGCTAGAAAATTCAGAAATTAAAGGTACTGCTCATTCCCTGTCTCACACCATGTGCTCAGACTTGGCTACATTCAGATAGCACCTCTTTCTTTAAAGGAGAACTTTGACAAAAGCTTTCCACCTCTTTTTGATAATGATAAGAAAATAGAGGTGAAAAGGAATAAACACTGTAGAACCGAACGGTATGAAGGGCTTATCTCCTTCTTCAGACACTTGGAATTTTGTGGGATTTCCCTCACATTTATAAGGGGATTAAATGCAACACTTAAAATACCAACCAAACAAAAAACCTGAAACAACAAAAAAAAATGAAGTCCTTGACTTTACTGTATTTATTTTCTTTGAGCTTCACGACTGACAAGAAAGCCACACGTACCATGTCAATTATTTTTACCAACAAAAACACAACTCTCCTGCGTTGAGAGCCTGAGCTGCTGTGGTGGTTTCACTGGGCTACAGCCAAACACAGCCATTTGCTCACTCTCCCCAAGGGACAGGGGAGAGAATTGGAGGAGTAAGGCTAAGGAGACTCATAGATATGAGATAAGAACAATTTAAAAATGGAAATAAAATAAAACTTAAAATAATTCTATTAAAATAATAATAATAATAGTAATAAAATCTTCAAATGAGTACACAGTGCAATTGCTCAGCACCCACTGACCAAGCCCGGCCCGTTTCCAGATCACGATCCCGGAGGAGCGACAATCCCGAACCGAAACCGCAATCCCGGGAGAGCCAGAGCCCGAGCGAAAGCCAGAGAGAGCAAGAGAGGAAGAGACCCTCATGGATCTCTTGCCCATGGGGGACAGGAGATGGAATATCCCATTGGCAGAGCCAAATGCCAGTTTAGCTTATTAATTTAGATATTCTTCGCCCCTCCTAGATCTGGCACTTGTAGACTAACAAAACACAAAGTCCTTCAACTTCCAGCAACAAAATGAAAACATTGGTGTGTTCTCAGTGTTTCTCTCATAACAAATCCCAGTTGAAAACAAAACACAGCACTAGTCTGGCTACTAAAAAGAAACCAGCTCTGTCTCAGCTGAAAACGAGGACAGGCACAAAGATATTTTCTCTGGCTCTGAGCCCTCTCCACTCCACTACCCCTGCAGCCACCCAGCCGTCTGCCACCCAGAGCGGGGTTTCTCCTCTATACCCTTGTGCCCTGGTACTGCTGTGGTGGCAGGACCAGCATCTGGGACACATGAAGCTGCAGCAACCAGCTCCTGTTAGGAACTGAAATCCTCATCACGGTAGCATCTGAGGGCTTCCCTGTACCTCCTGGAGACACGTGTCAGCACTGTACAGCACAGGAGCAAGGGCACAGCTTGCAAATGGTCACACAGGAGCTACGGTGTCACAGGGAATTTAAATCAGGCCTTTGAATCCCAAAGTGGCATCCTAGTCCCTGGGTGACCCTTCCTCATCAGTGCAGAAGAGGAGGAAAGGGAGAACGCAGTGACCACCTTCAAACACCATTGGCTCCTCTGCGGCAAAGAGTCACCTCACACTAGGCAGAGGAGCAGAAATTGTACCTTCAGTCTGCCCCTAAGGAGAAAGTCCAACCAGTTGCTCTCTTA
>NW_010294820.1:0-442 GCF_000700745.2 Antrostomus carolinensis
GACAATGGAGGCGGCAGCGCTGACCCGGGAAATCTCTTGGGTGATCTTTATTGAGGTTCCTCTAATTGTTGAGGTTCCTCTAGTGCTCGTTGGAACTTTTCTCACCGTGTCCTTTAGTTGAACTTCTCTTCTGGTGCCTGCTCAGTTCAGCTCTTGGCCTTTGTTTACAACACTTCCAGCTCCACCAAACCCCTTTCTTCTGACCTCTCTCCTTTCTCCACCCTACTCCAAAAATGTGGCACCACGAGTCTCCCCGTTATCTCCTTCAGCTTTGCTAATGTTTGTCTTTTGCTACAGACTTAACCAGGCCGAGCTGACATGGAATTACCCTTCAATGTCACGTTGTTTAAGGAGAAGGAGATGTTCTTGCAGAATATTATCACCACTGGAGGTTGCTCAGTGAAGGAGGTGGCACCAAAGGGAAGTGTCTAATCCCACCCTG
>NW_010294821.1:0-6349 GCF_000700745.2 Antrostomus carolinensis
GAGGCCGCACCAGGGCAGAGTAGAGCGGGACAGTCACCTCCCTCAACCAGCTTGCAGTGCAGTGCTGGATGCACCCCAGGACACGGTTGGCCCTCTTGGCTGCCAGGACACACTGTTGGCTCATGTCCAACTTGCCACTGACTTCCCTCTCTGCAGGGCAGCTCTCCAGCCTCTCGTTCCCCAGTCTGTGTGTGTCCCCAGGGTTGCTCTGCCCCAGGTGCAAAATCCAGCACTTGCCCTTGTTAAAATTCATACGATTGGTGATTGTCCAGCTCTCTGTTTTATCTGGGTCTCTCTGCAGGGCCTCTCTGCCCTCAAGAGTGTCCACAGCTCCTCCCAGTTCGGTGTCATCGGCGAACTTAGTTAGCAGTCCTTCAAGCCCTGTATCCAAGCCATTGATGAAGATATTAAAGAGCACTTGATAAACGAACATATAAAATATAGTTAGATTTTAGAAAAAGAGTTTAGTTTGTTTTGTCTGTGTTAAGTGGGAAACTTTAAGTCTAGTTCATTTTGTCTGTGTTAGGTGGGAAACTTTTACAATAACTAACAAGCTATTCCACACTATCAGCAAAAGCCTTGCGACGCCTGGTATGCGAGCAGTCTGGAGCAAGAGAAGAAGGAACTGGTATGCAACACCTGCTGTCTGAAGCACGAAAGCCAGCTTTGTTTGGTCTAGCGGTTAAGAATTCAAGGGGCTACTGAGCATGTGCACGGAGAAAAGTGTCTAGTGATAAAGGGTGCTAACAAGCACCACCAGGAGGCAGTGAGCAAGCACCAATGGGAGTGAACTTACATTAAAAATTTCTTGGAACTAATTAACCTAACCCAACCTATTCTTGGAATTTTAATGAATACGTATGTACGTGCACTTTAAATAATGCCTTTTAAAGGAGTCCGCGCACAGGGCTTTTTGGAGCGATCCACCCTGTCGCCCGCTGGCAAATAAAACATACCTGCTTTATAACTCTCCACGAGTTGTAAGGTTTGATTCCTCAAATCACACTGGCCCCAGGATGGATCCCTGCAGGACCCCACTAGTGACTGGTCGCCAGCCCAATGTAACCCCATTGACTAGAACCCTTTGAGCCCAACCCATCAGCCAATTGCTCACCCATAGCAGTGTGTGAGTCTTCAGTCACCCATATTCAGCTGTATGCTGGACATTTTATCCAGGAGAATGCTGTGAGTGACAGTATCAAAGGCTTTACTGAAGTCTGGTACAGACATCCACTGGCTTCCCCTGGTCAACTAGGTGGGTAACCTTATCATAGAAAGAGATTAGGTTCGTTCAGCTGGACTTCCCTCTCATGAACCCATGTTGGCTGGAACCAATTAAACTGTTTGACCTTGCCAAATACAGTTATGTTAACATCCCATTCATCACCTGTCACTAGAAGCTGCTACCCAGCAGAAACACAGTTTCTTGAAGAAGATGTCAGATATACCTTAATGCAACTTTGATTTTCTCTCAGAATGACACTTTAGCAAAGAACAGACAGAATTATAACAATTTGTGTCTATTCCTTCCATCAGGTTGGTTGGAAAAATGAACACAGGAAAATGCTTTTGAAACTCCATTTAAGAGTAGGTATAGGAGCTTGGGCCTAGAAGAGTTAAATATTCTGCAAGCCCAAACTGAAGGGTATTGGGAGTGAAGTGACAAGACAAACAGCAGATAATTATTTGTTTGGCTATGAAAAATCAAGAGATCCTAAAGTCTGACAGAATAACTTCTCCTTACCTGCATTTTTTCAATCATCTCAAATAAGTCCACAGTCTGCGAAAAGGAAAAGACAACAGGGAAAATAATTTAACATTTGGAGAAGCTAACATTATTCTTCTGTGGTAACACAGATACTGAGGGACCCAAAGCTCATTCCATGTATTGGCACAGAAACTACTTGCTCACTGAAGACAATGTGGAATTGTTTGTTCTGACCTGATAGTATGGACAATACAACTGGCCAAACTGTCTTCAGCTTGTGGTGCAAAAGGTTGACCTAGAACAGGTCAAGTTGATTGGACAGGTATCAGGAATTTCTCTCTTTCGATGCGTCAGACTACTGACTTGATACATACAGTACAGCATCAAGAAATGATTAAACGAACAAGTTCAGGGTTCTCACAGAAGCAGGCAACTACAGCTATAACACATGTATGCACATGAGCTCACTTTCAGTCATTTCTTCTGCTCACTGGTTCAAGGCACATTCCAACCCCAAGCCAGAGGAACACAGACTGCCTTTACCTTGCTGGGGACAGCAGGAGTGACAGCACATGGAAAGCCTTGGGTGGGAGAGTCTATAACATCACTGAAGCAGCGCACCACCTCGTCAGACTTCCTGCAAGAGACAGAGGCAGAAGTGTGGGGGGGAGAAAAAAAAAAAATAAACTTCTAACTCTTGGAGAACTCAAGACACCAGTGCTTGCCTGCAGTGCCTCCTTTGCCTTCTTCTGTATTCTGCTTATTCTTCCTCTCCCCAGACCATTTCCTGCCCATGATGAAGCTGTCATTTCACTCCCTGTGAGATGCCCTGAGATGTCTTAACTTACCACTCGCCACCTGCAAGCATCCTGGATATAACAGCAAAATTCTTCTGGCCCTGACTGCTCTGTCTTGTTCAGATGCATTATTTTCCTCACAAATGTCATGTAAGCGATGAATGATCTTTTTTGCCAAGTTCTTCCTCTATGACAGATTCGCAGCAGAATAAAGACAGGTCACACAGGAAGCTTTGGGATCAGATCTCAAAACTGAACCCTATTAAAAGAGCTGAAAGTTCTGAAATATTGCTGAAATCAACACCTGAAGGACTTTAAACACCTGAAGTCTCAGCTGCCACAGACTATTAGTCTTCAAGACAGGAACATAACAGAGATGGTGCCAGAACAGAACTGATAGAGCCTGCAGGAGAGATGCAGGCATGATTCTCTGTTACTACGGCTGGTAAAGCCAGCACGCACATTAGATGGGCTTTTGTCTGCACATCTCCTACTGAAAAGATACTATTATTTTGGCCCCTGCTGGAGCAGCAGCATATACAAATAGCAGCAGCATTTATTTTATTTCAGAGAGGAGAAAACAAAAAACAACACAAACAATACACTGTAGTTTAAAAGACATATATTGCATTGCCCATGGCACTGTGGACAGTCTCAGTGCTAGCTACCAATAAACTTTCCATGCCATTCAGTTTTACTAGCAGTCACAAATGGGGTTTAAGTCATGGTGAAGGTTGCGTAGGCGGGGCTGGGAACAAAGCCCAAGTCACTAATACAAGAGAAAAGGCTCATCCACTTTGTAATGCAATCACGAGTATGTTTGTGATGTGATCATATAATGCAATCATGAATTGTTATCTTCTAGCAGTTACAGGCATGACTTCTACTTCTCCCATGCCGAGAGATCAGTATCTGTCAGTCATGCAGACTCTTGCTTTGAACCCAGTGGCTACGTTCCCTGTTGTGGAAGTGTAACATATTTCTGTAACCATGAAGCCACACTCTATTACAAGCTCCACGAATCTCTATGCCCACCAATTGTCTGACAATTCACAATTTATTTTGGTACCTCAGTGGCATCATGTAACTTGTATATAGGCTGATCTACACAAAGTAACTTCCATCCCACAATTTTCTCCTAAAACTCAAATGAGAGTGATCTGTGTAATGCATCTAAAGATTAAATCCATAATGGATATGAGAGGGAAGACGTAGGAGTTAGTCTTGACATCCTCACATAAATGCAGAGTTAGATGGCAAATGTATTTTAAATGAATATTAATATTACACCAACACATGCTTTACTTATTACTTTATTAATTTACTTGAAGTATGTTTGGGACTAACAAAATTTATGTCCAAGGCAGGACATGAAATATTTTCATTGTTTCTTTTAGAAAACTGATGTTTCTGTTCTGTGAGCCCTAAAATTGTAAGAGCTTAATTTGATAAATTCTCATTTTCAGAAATTAGCCATCTCCAGAGAAGTGTAATAGTAGAACTTTCGTGTAATTAGATGCCCTGTTGCAGGCTACACTGTTTTTTCTTTGGCAAGTCACTGGTTGGAAACCTGAATCATTCAGTAGAGAGTAAAATACACAACTACACCATGGAAATCTGGCAGCTCTTACATGAGGCCAGTCCTGCCCCTGTTCTCTCACTGGGAATTTATCTCTACACTTTGGACTGACCGGAGTTTTTGTGCAGCAACTGCTCCTTACCGTTCAATCCTAGTGCAGTTCTATTGTCAAAATGGCTCCATCAGATGCCAAAATCACCCGTTTTATCATACATTTCGAGATGTTATCAATTCTGTAATTATCCCAGAGTAATCCCTCATCCCCCATGATGAGGGACTTGAAAAATCCAGGAGAATGACTTAGATTTTATGTTATCTTTTACAAAATAACACAAAAATGTGGCGTCATGTTAACTATTGCTTGAAAGTCCATTTTTGAATTTTGAACTAATGGAATAAAAAGCACTAAGCTTTGTTTATAGAAAGAGAATGTACTTCTTTTCAAACTGGAATTCAAACTCTAACCACAGAAAAGCAGAGTATCATTCTTCTTAAAACAAAAAGCAGTTCTGCAGACCGGGAGAGGAATATGTATGTGCAAATGTATACTTGCTGAAGCTTTATTTTTAGGAAATGGCAACAAGGAGAAGTAGAGGGCCTGGAAAATGCTGAAGGCTAAACTAGGATTTTACTAGTGACAGTAATCAGTGCATTAGTTTCATGCAGGTAGCCAAACTAATTCTCCATTCTCAATTCTGAAACAGTGCGAGAAGCACCTTTGCAGACCTCTAAGCCAGTCTCAAGTAAGCACTGCTGATCCACTGCTAAAGACTCCATTCTCAATTCTGAAACAGTGCGAGAAGCACCTTTGCAGACCTCTAAGCCAGTCTCCACACACACAACTCTGCTCATGTCCTGTATTCCTGTCTTGCAGCATCCTCTGCTACTTCAGTCCTAGGATCTCTCTATACAGCTCTCTTGAAATCATTCCCATCTGCTATAGCTGAGCCATTTCAATAACCAAGTCAATGTAAATATTTGTTCTGAGAAAAACACAAATTGGCCATGACAGATTTTATACATCCTTTCATCCATCTTTCATATGTATTCAAGAGGTAAAGGGGGTTTGTTGCACTCTGAAGAGACAGGTGCCCCAAATCCTCAAGTATTTTTTTCCTGAAAGTCCACAGGGAATCAGGTGTATAGCTATTAGAAAAACCTTTGCTAATCTGGAAGCCTTCCAGTAGGAGAAACAATATGGCATGATTTGCAGCTAATTCTGGAATGACAGTCAGTATAATAACTGGCATCCCAGCCTGATGAGTGATTCTTGCAATGAGACGCTGAGAGGTTTTTTCAGTCCCTCAATAGAAGGGAGAGGCAATTCAGAAGGTAATCTGAAACAAGAACAGGCCTGAAATACTCCTAAGGAAAACTCCGGGCAACCACTTCCCTTGAGCAACAGTTTCTGCTCTTTCACTTCTTTGTACCTCCCTTAGAGAGATGTATTTGCTCTACTAAAGACAGTTTTTAGGTATTCAGAGAAGACAGCTGAAAACATGACATGAATAGAATCACAGAATGGTTTGGGTTGGAAGGGACCTTAAAAACCACCTTGTTCCACCCCCCCTGCCATCAGCAGGGACACCTTCCACTAGACCAGGTTGCTCAAAGCCTCATCCAGCCTGGCCTTGAACACTTCCGGGGAGGGGGCAGCCACAGCTTCTCTGGGCAACCTATGCCAGAGTCTCACCACCTTCACAGGGAAGAATTTCTTCCTAATATTGCATCGAAATCTCCCCTCTTGCAGTTTAAAGCCATTACCCCTTGTTCCATCACTCCCTGCCCTTGTCAAAAGCCCCAGCATTCCTGTAGCCCCTTCAGGCACTGGAAGCCACTAGAAGGTCTCCCCGGAGCCTTCTCTCCTCCAGGCTGAACAGCCCCAACTCTCTCAGCCTGAGTAGCCTTACTGGCACCTTCACAGCTTTGAATTTTCCTCACACACAGATTCCTAAAATTCAAGAGAAGAAATTACCAAGACAGAAAGAGGAAAAGGAAGCAACTACTACAGATGTGATGCGGTTTAGTCACAAACTTTTCTGCCCACAGACTCTGACTTCCAGTGAGGAATCTCCCTTCCAGCTGAACTCCCCTTTCTGGCCCCTCCCGTGAGGGCCACTGCTCCGACCTGCCCTCCTCTCTGCTTGCACGGGCAAACAAGGAGGGCAGGGGATCGGAGAGGCCCGGAAAGCCCAGCTAGCTCTCCCCGCCCACCAGGCACTACCCTGCGGGACAGGAGAAAGAACTCCCGAGGGAAATCAATCT